>NC_056728.1:1308148957-1308266457 GCF_019279795.1 Protopterus annectens | reverse complement strand
AGTAGTAGTAAACTGCTACTATTAACAGACAAAAGACCTCCCATTTATTGTATTATTTCACTGTTGTTATTAAGACAGACACAAATGATACTGTTAAGTAAAGCAGTCTGGATAATTAGAAGTAGATACCAGCAGCTTGTCCCAAGTACCCCCTTTTCAATTAAAGAATAAGTAAACAGGTGACCAGAAAAAAAAATTGAATGAGTAATATGAGGGTCAACTTGTTATGCAACAAAGAATATAATCGACAGTAAGTGCAATCAATGGGTGGGAGGTTGGTATAATGGTTGACGTGTTTACCTTGCAAACACAAGGTGCAGGGTTTGATACTCGTGGGGTAATTGGCTAGGCTTAAAATGGCCCACAAGGGCAGTTAGCCTAGTACTTGTCTATGAACCTATGTTCAACAGTGCTGCAAGACGATTTCTAAGCCATGCAAAAAAATGACAGACAAAAATGCTGAGAGCAGCATACATTATACAGTAAATACACAGTAATCATATGTGCCCATACAAAATAACTTCGTAAACAATTGCACAGCATTTTAAACTTTCTTATGCATATGCAAGGAATAATTCTTATTACATGTGGACGTATGAACTGTAAAATGTTTGGCTTTAAAACAGTTGAAAAGATAACCATATAGTATTAGCTTGCATATTAGTGGAGCATGATAATGTGTTATGTTTTTTAACGTCTCCTCTTGTAAAATGGTTGTATTCCATCAAGTGCTGTAGTTGGTGTACGCACACATTTGTCATTCTGTCAGTGTATGTGTACTTTTAATGATAAGGATGTGTACTAGTGACTGTAACTTTATTTTTTACATGTTGCTACTTTGATTGAATGCTGTTATAAATTTGATGTATGAAATGCTATGTCTTCCAGTATTTTCAGCACATGCATGAAATCAATATGTATATATGTTACTGACATTATGTACATGTCAAAATTTATTAAAGAATGCCTTTTAATATATATGAGAACTTGAATAAAAATTAAAGATGTCAAAAGACTATACATAAGTTAGCCTCTTTAGTACACATGCTGATTACTGTGGGTAATACGGCATGTATGTGTGGTGTGTTCATTTTTTTCAGTAGATTTACATGTAGATATAAAATGTACATTGCAATGCTATCTGCATAGCTCCAAATTCAGTTACAGAGTGCCTGCTGCTTACTTTGTGTGATAGCTCAGAGTACAACATATGAAGATTTGTAGCGTAAACGTGCTCTTTTCAAGTGCATGCTATGCATATTAACAGGAAAATATATATATATATATATATATATATATATATATATATATTTATATATATATTATCTATATGTCTATATCTATCTGTATATATATATATATATATATATATATATATATCTATATCTATATATATGTGTGTGTGGGTCCCCTTCATATAAACAAAATCCCACTTACCTGACTTTCATAACATCGAGCCGAGAACACAAAGTTCACAACGCTGACCTTTTGGAACATGACGTGTAACTAAAGGTAAGTAAATGCTTGGGCAGCATGTTGACCTTTGCCCAAGAGCTCCACAGTAGTGCAATCTCGGAGTTACTATATATAGTTGGGGGGGGGGGTGCGGAGGCAAAGCCCCCCAAGTGGGTGTGCTTTCTTTGCTTCCGTGCAGTTGGTTTGTTGCGTTGGCCAACAGGTTACCTACCTTTAGTTAAATGTCAGTGTTCTGAGTGTTTGGTGTTGTGGACTTTCACTGTTCTGTTGGCTTGATGGTATGAAAGGCGGGTAAGTGGGATTTTGTTTATATGAAGTAGACCCACATATATCTATATATATATATATATATATACATATATATATATATGTGTGTGTGTGTGTGTGTGTGTGTGTGTCTTTAATTTAATTGTGTAACTGCTATGACAGATCGTGATTTTAATACGAGTAAATATATATTTCATCTAACAAGTTCATTGGCTCTGCATCATTAATATGTAAATCAAATTGCAAACCTGAGTCTGATTATTTTTCAAGAAATGAAAGATAGTATGTAATTATATTATTACCAAGTTTTAAATTGAGGATGTTATGTATTTAAAGTTACTTATCTTAATGTTTCTGTATAGTATCAGAATATCAACAAAAACATATGATTTTCTTTTTTAAATAGCACACAATCTTGCATCAACTGTAATCCCTCTGTAATTTGTTAGCTGTAGTACTTTCAACACCTAAACTGTATGTGATCTTGTGAATATTTCTTAGTTCAACTAGGCAGTGGCAATTATCCTAATTTTGTGTAAAACTTGGCTGAATGTACATTATAGTCTGAAACATTTCCTCTTCATTCTGCAATGGTTATTAGTTGCATTTCACAGTACACTTCAGTATATGTGTCACTAGTGCTTTCAGTAATAAAAAAAGTATAGTGTGCCTTTGTAACTGATAAATCTTTTGAGATGTGACTGATGGGTTTTCTGTTTCTTCTTCTTGAATGGTGACTATGCTTGCATTTATCTTTATTTGGTCCATAACTCTGCATTACTCTTTAGAGATTGTAGTCATGACAGCACGGACATTTACATAGCTTCTTCCCAGTAAACATTTAAGTCTATGCCACGTATTCCTCAAATTTCTGTGTTTTAGGCAAACCATAGGATATTAAGTCAGTTGTACTGTGGAAGGAGTAGTCAAACAACGCTGGAAAATGAGATGTTGCAGTATTGCGTTTTTGAAATTTCCAGCATTTTCCAGTGAGATATGTCTCCTTGACATATTCTAGGAAATCTGATGATTTTTCTGTGAAGTAATATGTCAGCAAGCTGCATGCTTCCATTGCTTCTGATCAGGACAAAGATGGAAAGCACTAACTTTTTACAGCGTGTTTATAAATTAGTATTAATCCTGTAGCAACAAAATAGTTCAAGACACTGGATCATTTTCCAAAGGTTGTTGCAGTAATGGGAAAAAAAAACAACCCTTCGTTTTCATACTAGTAACGTTACTTCTTATGCTTTTAATGGCTGCATGCTCAATATTGCACATTACATAGGTAGGGCTAAATTGTACATTGCTGTGTCATGAAGCATTTCATGTATCATATTCCATATCACATTATTAGTTTACAAACATTTTGTGTGCATTATGCAGTAGACAAAAAGTAAACAGAATGTTTCATCACTACTTATTTAGTACACTAACCACTGCATACAGTTGCTTGCACAGCTTCAGTTTTAAACAAGTATGTACCCTCTACCAATCACATAGGAGTTGTGGGTAACTCTTCCGTATATTTCAGTGTGGCCAAAACAAGCATCTCAGTTCCAGTTGCACTATCTACAAAATGTCTGTAAATGCATTTATCTTATACTGGCCACAGTGTTGGATCAGTAGAATGAATATGCGTGTTAGCTAAACAGGCTTACCCTTCTGTATCACTTCAGCGAGGTTATGAGGAGAAGTGATGGAAAGGTAAAGCAATTTTGGTGTCCACAGTAACTTTGTCAACACAGTCTGAAACTGTGAGATATGGCGGATCAGAGTGATTGTCTTCCTGATGTCCTTCAAGGATGCATCTGCAGTCCTTACAAATGGGTTGTCCTGTCGTCAGGCAGCCCTTCGGTCAGCCGGATTCCAAAGTCTGGGTCGGCCGCTGGTGTCGCACTTCACCCGACGTCATTGCGGCAGTTTTCGGGTATAAAGGCATCAGCCGACGCCATTTTCCTCAGTCTTTCTTGCCGCGTGGCGCCCGAAGCAGAAGCTGTTCGCAAGTGCCGGTCGGTCAGATCCAGAGATAATTCTACCGAATACTACTTCGAAGACTTCTATAAAGCTAAGTACCCCGTTGGGGACTCTTTCTTGCCTCAGCCGATGTCAGAGAAAGTTAATAACTGTTTATCTTGTGGGAAACAAATACCTCATAAAGATTTCCACTCCTATTGTATACATTGTTTAGGCCCAGACCACGACGTAGCAGCTTGTCTAGCCTGTGCTTCTTTTAACCGGCGGACGCTGAGACGTCGCTCGGACTTTGCTGAACAGATTTTCGGCTCCGATTTTGCCTACATTATGCCGTCGGATCCTCCGACTACGCAAATAACTAAAAAACGCAAAGAAAAGGACCGACACTCGCGGTCCGAGATTTCGGCTGAAACCACGGCCAAGCAATCCGCGAGTGTCTCGGTTTCGGCCGAAACCGAGCAAGCGGTTCTTTCTTCAGCCGACAACTTGCCTTCTACCGAGGCCTCTTCCATTCTGGTAGAAACGGCTTCTGAAATCCAGCCTTCTGTTGCGATTTCACAGGATTTATCTGACACCATTCCACTATATATTTCTACTCCTGCACGTGGAGCTGCTAGGCCTCCTCCAGCTATGTCTATTAAGGCCTTTGCCAGGGCTAAAGCAGCCAAAACTTCCAAGCCAGTGCCTGCCAAGCCCCCCTCTCACAGGCCCAGCACCAGCTCCCATATGCTTTCTTTGGCACAGGATCTCATCACTTTAATCCGAGGATCCCAGCCCCATCCAGACAGGGCCTCTCTCCCTCCTCCAGAAAAGAGACCTAGAGCAGAGCCCCCTGAGCCAGTAGCCACAGATGATTCTTCTGATGATTCAGAACATTCTGATCCTCCTGAGGCTTCTTATTCTCCTTACGAAGATTCCGATGCTGAGGAGTCCATCCCTTCAGCCTCTCCTCCTGAGGAATTTTCCTTTGGGGAAACCTTGCATGCTATGAGGGAACAATTCCAGTGGCAGGGCCAAGATTTCTCAGACTCAAGAAAAAGGCTTAGGACCTTTCTACACTTACCTCAGCATAGGCCTTTAGCTATTCCTCCAGTTCTATCTGTTGTTGATGATGCATTTAATGATGCTTGCACTTCTCCTGATACTTTACCTCCGGCTCCTGTTAAACCAGATAGGTACTACAGGGTCCCGGACACTCATCGCCACTTATATAAGGCCCCTTTTGCAGATCCAGAGACTATCTCCCAGGGCCCTAAAGCTGTAGCAGCTACTTCTTCTAAAAACCCCCTCCCCTCTGAAAGGGATTCAAGGTCCTTAGAGAGATGGGGTAAAAAAGTTTACACCTCTGCTACTTTGTCAGCTAGAGCTTTGAATTGCCAATTCCATATGATTCAATATCAAGAGTTTATGCTTGACCAGTTGACTAAAAAGCTGTGCTCTGAAGAATCTTTAGATAAAATGTATGTTCAAGAAATGTTACATAACATTCAGCAGGTTAGTAACCATTCTTTAAAAAGTGGCTATGATGCACTGGAGGCTTCCTTTAGATCAGCCATGACGGGCACAGTTATCAGGAGGCATGCATGGTTGAAAGAACAGGCATTACCAGACCATATCAAGTCTAAGCTTTTGGATGCACCTATGGACAAGGTCAATTTATTTGGTGCCCCTGCACAACAGGTTCTCAAAAAGATGGAAGAGAAAGCAAAATCTGTGCAAACCGTAAAAGATTTCTTACAGGTTCAACCTCCAAGGTTTAGCAGGAATTGGCCCTCCAAGAATTGGTCCTTTCCGGAGTCCTCTAAGGCACAAAGAGGCAGGAATAGGCGCTCCAGAGGCAGAAACCAAACCAGAGGTGCCTACAGGGGTCGCCAGTGGCAGGGTAACAACCAACGAGGCACGGACACAGCCACCACCACTACAACAACTCAATCACAGTGACTTGGCGGGGACACCGCCTACCAGGGAACAACTAGAAGCACCCTTAGGCGGAAAGCTAACCTTATTTTCAAGAAACTGGCACTGCATTACAAGGGAAAAATGGATTTTGCAAACTATAGACCAAGGTTACAGGTTCCATTTCCATACTCTACCAGGAAAGAGAGGAATGCCAAACCTACCACCTACTCAAAGGGCAGAAGCTCTAAAACAAATATCTCAATTATTAAGAATGAGAGCTGTGGAAAAGGTACCATCTATGGAGCAAGGGAAGGGATTTTACTCCAGGCTCTTCCTGGTACCAAGAAAAGAAAACAAATGGAGGCCTATTCTAGATCTATCCGCTCTAAACACATTCCTCATTGTTCCAAAATTCAAAATGCTGACTCTACAGCAGCTTCTTCCCATGCTGGGCAAGGAGTCTTGGCTGGTAACTCTAGATCTCAAGGAGGCATACCTGCACGTCCCCATCAGACCAATTTGCAGAAGATACCTCAGATTTCTTGCAGGATCAGAGCATTATCAATTCTCAGCATTGCCCTTTGGCTTATCTACTGCGCCCAGAGTGTTCACGAAATGCCTGGCATCAGTAATCGCTCATTGCAGACTTCAGGGGATTCAAATCTATCCCTACCTGGACGACTGCCTGATACAAGCGGACAACAAAAACAAATTAACAGAAGACTTACAAAGAGTCATCTACCTGCTTCAAGCCCTGGGATACACAGTCAATTCAAAAAAGTCAAGGCTGATTCCATCCCAAATAATAACCTTTCTGGGTGCAGAACTGGACACATCCAAACAAATGGCATTTCTAACTGCAGAAAAGAAAGAACAACTTCCTCTCTACTTTTCGGTATTAACAAAGCAGAGCCATCTAACTGCAAGAAAAGTGTTACAAGCTCTAGGCTTCATGGCATCCTGCATAATTCTGGTCCCTCATGCCAGGCTTCATATGAGAAAGCTACAGTGGTACCTAAAGAATTTGTGGTCTCAGCACAAGCACAGCCTGGAAACCAAAATTCCAATGATCCCATGCCTGAAACAAGAGTTCTTATGGTGGGCACAGGCCTGTCAATCAAACACAGGACTGCCCTTCAGCAAAAGTCATCCAAGACAAACTATCACGACAGATGCCTCAGACCTCGGTTGGGGGGCACACATGATGGACAAGTGCATTCAAGGCCTATGGACTCAAGACCAACTGCATCTGCACATAAATCTAAAAGAAATGATGGCAGTAAAATTGGCAATCCAGGCATTCAGACCTCTTCTCCACGAAGGCCAGCTGTTGATAAGGACAGACAACACCACAGTAATGTGGTACATCGACAAACAGGGAGGCACACACTCATACCCCCTATGCCGGCTGGCACTAGACCTATGGGATGTGGCTCTGGGTTACAACCTTCAGTTACAGGCAATTTATGTTCCAGGGAAGGAAAACATTCTAGCAGACATATTAAGCAGAACTATAACAGATGCCCACGAATGGATGCTGCATCCGGACATCTTCAAAGCCATCACAAGGAAATGGGGATTACCACAAATAGACTTGTTTGCATCCCCATACAATCACCAGTTAAAGAAATTCTGCACAAGGACTTACCACCCACTTGCTTGGAAGGTGGACTCCCTATCCTTCAGTTGGAAAAGCATGACAGCATACGCATTCCCACCACTTCCTTTGATGCACAAAGTGCTTCTCAAGATCAGAGAGGAACGTCCGAGGATCATTCTGATAGCCCCAGACTGGCCAAGACAACATTGGTACCCACTACTGAGGAGCATGTCCAGGGAGCAAATATGGAAACTACCACTGATACCATTACTGCTGATACAGAACAACTACAACATTCTGCATCCAAGCCTAAAAACTCTGCAACTAACTGCCTGGAACATTACATGACAGAAATTAGCACAAATTTATCCCAAAGGGTTAAGGACATAATCCTGGAAGCTCGTAGACCTTCAACAAGAAAGAATTATGCAGCAAAATGGAAAAGATATCTCATCTGGAGCGCTGCAAAAGGGCAAGATGTGACACTGGTGAACATAGCCAACATCCTGGAGTACTTGGCTGAGCTCTACCACACAGGCCTGTCCTATTCCTCCATCAAGATACATGCATCAGCTATTTCAGCACAGTACAGCTTGGATCCTCCTGTCTTCTCGCATCCTCTGCTCAGACAGTTTCTGAGGGGAATTAAAAATGTAAAACCTCCCAGGAAACCTCCATTGCCAGCATGGGACTTGAACTTTGTGCTAGAAAAACTGACTCTGCCTCCTTTCGAGCCAGCAGCTACAGCAGACTTACAATACTTATCCTGGAAGACTGCCTTCCTGCTGGCAATAACTTCAGCAAGAAGGGTCTCTGAACTACAAGCATTAATGGCAGTACAACCCTTCCTGATCTTCCATCAAGATAGTGTCCATGAGAACAAATCCTACATTTATGCCTAAGGTGGTATCCAGAGTCTCTTTAAATCAGGCTATCCACCTTCCTACATTCTTCCCCAATCCACAGAACAGGGGAGAAAAGCTTTTACATACCTTGGATGTACACAGGCAATTACGCTACTACCTGGACAGGACAAAAAACAATAGAAGAACTGACCAGCTTTTGGTAGCTTATGCAACAGGAAAAGAAGGAAAACCAATTTCTAAACAGACAATCTCCAAATGGATAGGAAATTGCATTAGACTTTGTTACTCCTACCATGGAAAGAAAACTCCAGAGAACATCAGGCCTCACTCCACAAGGGCCACAGCCACTACCACAGCTTTCTTACGAGGAGTGGCTACCAAGGACATTATAGAGGATGCTACTTGGACCTCCGTGCATACATTTGCCAAGCATTATAACTTACCTCTATACTCTAGATCCCGTGCTGGCTTTGCCACTGCTGTTTTGCAAGGGATCCTGACTACACCATAATCTATTCTCATTTCCTCCTCCCCTTGTTTAGCTATGGTATTCTACCCATTTGTAAGGACTGCAGATGCATCCTTGAAGGACATAGTACAGTTTTGTACCTACCATAAATGTAGATGTCCGAGAGGAATGCATCTGGAGTCAGGATTACCCTCCCTCCTTCCCCTCTGAGGTACTCCTAGGGTACTTACCAATCTTCAGCTAGCTTGGGGGGGATCTATTATGGTGTATTTGTTTGTATATATGTACATACATGTTTATTTTGTGTGTTTGCTCTCTATTATTTGGAAACTTTGACATTTATCCAAATTTAGCCTACCAAGAGGGCACCTGGCATCTGGGGCAAGAAACACTGAGGAAAATGGCATCGGCTGATGCCTTTATACCCGAAAACAGCCGCAATGACGTCGGGTGAAGTGCGACACCAGCCGAAGCCGGACCCAGACTTTGGAATCCGGACGACCGAAGGGCTACCTGACGACAGGACAACCCATTTGTAAGGACTGCAGATGCATTCCTCTCGGACATCTACATTTATGGTAGGTACAAAACTGTACTTTATGTATCCTATGCATGAGTGGTCATGTTTTACTGTTTTAGAGTTCCCCTTTCCTATTGCAGTATGTTGTAGCTTAAGCTTTACAGCATTTACTCATTTTATATTTGCAGGCCCAGTGCTTTAAAATTCTGTGTCTCCTTTCTAAGGCATGCAGGTAGCCATCAATATTAAGTAGAGGTTTACCTTTTTGACAACACACACATACACAATTATAGATGTTTTCCAGCTGTCCAGGAGCAGTATCGTTACCTGCGACAGTTGCTGAGATAATGATGCCTATGATGACATAATTAGTGAGTATATAATTCTGCACTTAGAACAGTCGAATTTTAAAGCGTATCTTCTTATCATTCAAACTGTAAGTTAACCAATCATAGCTTAACATTGAGTATCACATACATCTCTGTACCAATAGCTTTTTGCGATGTTCCATTTTACTCATTCACTTGCTTGAGTCAGTTTTCAGTTACAACAAACATTCTGTAGATTATTGCTTTAGCTTTGAACACCATCTGAGCTACTACATGTGATAATCCATGTTAAGTAATCACCTCATAGCTGTTGCTTATAGTAGCATGGTAAATATTCTTGTTTGATGGCTGTCAGACTCATACTTTTTAATGTGCAATACACCTAAGAATCATAACAGAGCATATACGAGTGTGACAAAAGGAAAGATGATTATTTTTTCCTCAATGCATGTATGTCTAAATTAATTTTTGGTGTTTATGTATGTTTCTTTTGCTGAAATTAAATGGATCGCTTATGTGTAATAGACGTGCTGGAGGGATAAATTCCTGTCCCAGAGATTTCCCATGCTCTGGAACAGGATTCCAATCTACATTAGGCAGAGCTCTTCACTAACCCTCTTCAAGAGAAACCTTGACGAGTGGATGGGAAACAGAATGTTTACCCCAGGGATCACTTCAATGGCTCTGTTGGACAGAGGCACAGGGAATTAATCTAAGGGGGCGGCGAAAGTCAACACATTCCGGCTAGGCTTATAAATGCCTTCGGGCAGATAGCCTAGTACCTACTTATGAACCTATGTTATATGGCAACTTAGTGTGTGTCTCGAATTGTACCATTATTTCTGCGTCTTTGCCTTCTTTATTATACTGTACATTTATGTGGTAGTGTACATATTCAGTATTTTAAAAAAATGCCTGGCAAATGCAAATGTTTAAAAAATTATTGCATTCACCGCATATATGAGCGCATATAATCAAATGTTAATTCTTTTCTGTAATGCAGTGCAACTATTTGTTCGTTAGGACATGCATGCTTGTATTGCATTGTTTAAAAAATTAAGACCCACATTTCCGATGTATACCAGTACACATAGTCACTGACATTTTGCAATTTATAGAACACACATGGATGGATTTTTTCCTTATGTAAAAGTCGACATTGTATGTATCTTGATAAACTTTGTTGCTTGGTGGTGTATGTGGTTTTTAAAATTGGAGTAATTGTCTGATCTGCAACTGATGATTTGTGAACAAAAATAATATATCAGATGGTGGAATATAAACTTTAACTTTGATACAATCACAGCATATAGATATCTTAATTGCCTGGACCTTCAATACATTGTTGCATGGGTGAACAGTGTGTGTACTCTCATATCCCTGAGTGTTTTTACAGTACTGTCAATATCGCTGTTGACTTTTTTGTGTTTTTTTTTGTATGTCTTGGCAAACATCTTAAAGCATTGTTGAACTTTATATTTACTGTCAATTTTATATTCTCTGTTGCATGTTGCACTAATGAGTGGTTGACTGTTGGTCTGTTCTATCTTGTTCACTAGACCTGTGTGTGTGTATTTGTTTTTCATTTAATAGCAAAAGGTTTGCATATCTTTTCATGCCACTGAAAAGTGTACATATTTCCGATATGTGTTGCATAGGAAAATGTCACAAGTTCTTGCATATTTTTATTTTACATAATAAAGGTTTTAGAAAACTAAAGT
The DNA here is from genome assembly GCF_019279795.1 of Protopterus annectens. Lineage (NCBI taxonomy): Eukaryota > Metazoa > Chordata > Ceratodontiformes > Protopteridae > Protopterus > Protopterus annectens. The sequence continues at coordinate 1,308,255,333 of NC_056728.1, read as the reverse complement.
ACAGCTCACATGTCTGTCAGACTCTGAGTCAGAAGATGGTGACCTATTAATTCTCAGACATCAGATAAGGCAGTATTTAATTACATCTGAATCTGAAAGGGAAAGGCTGTGAATGTAATGTTATCAGCAAATGATGGTGACCATCCAGTTGCAGGACACGGGAAATATACTTAACAGAAAATGTGCAGGCCTCACTAAAGCAAAGGCAGATATTTGAGTAGTAAAGGGACACGGAAAGGCGTTCTTGACATAGCTACAGACTTAACAATTCTAATTCTTCCTGTAGCAGCAATTAAAATTCCTTAGAGCCAGACAACATACCTGATGTTTTTTTGTGCAGTACCTAGGAAAATCTACTTAAATCTTTGTCATTCAAGTTAAAACGTTGACATGTGACCACTGGCTGTAGTCTGTAGTAGTAACAGTTCACAAAGCATTGAATTTACATCATATCCAGATACTTTTAGAGCTATCGATTTGACCATTATTCTGTATAAAGTCATGGAGTGTTATAATGCTGCTTATCCAAAATGGCAGTGAGGACTACTGTTATTAGATGTGTATTTGCCAGGAAGAAAGTGTAGTTCCAAAAGATGGTAATCAGCTAATATTTTCATGGTAACTGTTATGTTTTCTTTGTGAGCAGAATATATGTGCTGCAGGTGTATTGATATTGTTCAAAGGTCACAGGAATATTTTGTGTACAGCTTTTTGAGTGATACAGCATCAGTATTGAGTGGCACACATCCCACCACATCAGTGTTGTTGTCATACAGTAATTCGTCCTATTCATAAATAATTGACTTTAAGTATGAAAGACATCATGGACACCCTCTGTCTGATCAGTCTTAACCTCACTATAGCTCCCTCTCAAAGGCTGTCTCCGATTTCTTTTTCATCGTCTTTTGGTCTTCCAGCAATTGTCACTGTTAGCTTTAGGAAAACAAAAATCACAACGTCTGTCTATGCTGAAGGCTGAGACATGAACCTGTTCTTAGGTTTGACAGACGATTGGATGCCCTTTTGAGAATATGTCAGTCTGCTTATATTGAAGCGTATTTATGGCCCAGTCTTTGCCGTTTTCTCTTCACATAGAGCAGCATACTAAAACTGAACAAGAAATTCTGATTTTAATTTTGATTTTATTATATAATCATGACCATTTATGCAGGAATGGTCATGATTATATATTCATGACCATTTATGCAGGAATGTCTGGATTGCGTTTGGTAGCACCATTGTTATTGCACATGTGAAATTCAGACTTCTTGTTGCCTCATCAGATAAGCCAAACTGTCTTCATGTCACTCTTGACTGTTCAGAGTCGGACTTTATGACTGTCTTACAAAAGGGAATGCATAACCTTGGAGAATGTTGGCCTGCTCTGTGTGAGTGAATGTCTGTTCCTTAGTATAGTCTGTTTGGCACACACAGCTGCTTGCTAATACTGTTTTGCAGTGGAGATTGGCTACATTTTGTTCTTGATTAGTAGTGCCGTAGTAGCTTAAAAAGGTGCTGCTTGTTATTGTTATTAACATGTATGCCTTTGGCATCTACTGTTTCCCTATTTTACTTTTTATGGGGTTAACTGCTGCTAAAGCTTACTCACAGAGGAGATTGGGGAAATGCTGCACAAACAAAAAATTGCTTTGTTCATATTAGAAATGAAAAAATTCTGCAGTATTCGTAAGAAATAAATGTAATCTCAAGGTACTTGTGTCATTAACATAGGAAGGGAAGACCAGTACAGTTTTGGTTAGTGGTTTTCATACAGTATGCAGAATTTATTTAGAGTTATTGCTGTATTGGTGATTGTGAATGAAACTGTAATTGGTCTGATGAAGTTCTTTTGTTGAGGATGAAAGCGCTTACCAGCTTTCTATTGTCTTACAATAAACTTTTTTGCTTTACTTTGTGGACTACCAGCATTTTCTACAGCATCAACATACCAGTGGTTTTATTGTGGAGTATTTGGTTCGCACACTTCTGCAGTTTGGTCAGTGAAACTGTAATCTCACAGCTGCAGGATATAGCGAATGTGACTGCAGAAAAAAATGTGTGCAGAGTTTAGAGTAAGCAAAAACTCATGTTGGAGTGCTTTAGAGACATCTCTTATATAAACAACTGCTCTTACAAAATAAAATAAAAATTTTAGTTTCAATGGGGTCAGCTAGTATACTGTCTGGATTTCCTCCATAAAAAAGAAGAAAAACCCAACTAAAACCCTGCCGGTCATCTTGAGTAAAAATGCTAGCACGTTGACATGCCCTTAAAGTGATGGTTCATAAAGAGGTCTGTCACATCAGACTAACTAATTTAGACCCATCAGCCTTACCAGTATTTTGTGTAAAATGATGGAAAGTGTGGAGCTTACCCTGTGTGATGCAATGGGCATATCCTTTTAGCTGTGAACAGTATGGGTTTATTAAGGGGAGATTTATCTTTTTAAACTTCTGACATTCTTCAGCACTTAATGAAGGGCTGACGGTATATACTGTTTGCCTTTACTTTGTTACTGCACTTGGCAGTATTCCACATAACAGAATAAACTGATAAACCAGTAGCATTAAATATTTAATTTTGATTCAGTAATTGGAACACTGGTTAAGCAACAGAACTGGGTTTTGGGTTACCTTTCTGTCTTGACAGAGGTTGTCAGTCATGTTCCACAGGGTTCTTTACTTGGACTTGGTATCATTACAATGGTGGGATGAATGGAGGGCACAGAATGTTTAAAAAAGTTTGACAGCTTATAGTTTTCAGTTAAGCACTCATTGTAGCTTAGCAGTTAGTTTAGAAACTCTCTAGCTGTCAAACTGTAAAGCCGAAAGAAGAAGAAGAAGTTAAGCTACTTTTAAGAAAAAAACAAACAACAAAAAAAAAAAACAGGACAGTTTATAAATAGTTGGTTATGTAACTAATGGTTTGTATGCTGCCAAACTAGTTTTAATGTTATGCTCAGTGAGGGATGCCAAATGTGTGTACTGGCCAAAATGCTTCTTTTTAGACCATCATCAGATGTCAAAGTAGGAAATGGAATATGGACAACCATATATGCTGGTAACCGCAAACTAGGTAGCGTCATTTCTTTAGTAAATGATGCTGAAGTTCTCCAAGGTAGTATAGTAAAAGTACTCATTGATGTAGTGGTAATGACCTCAACTAAGTATACTATCATGAGACTTGAAAAAGGGCATAATTATGGTCACAGAATGAATCATGAAATCATAAAAAAAAACTGAAAGGGATCCTCTAGAGATGATTTCAGACAGTAAATTAAATTCTGACATATATTTTTCCACCAGCATTAGGAAAACATGTTTTGTAGCAAATGTAATTCTAAAAGTCATGTAGCATGTGGAGTGCACTGATTACACTCTGATATTTGGAAAAAAAAAGTAATTTAAGTGCCAGAATGGTGTGCGACCCAACCTTAACAAATGCTAGGCATACCTGCTGAATTTGTTAAGGTCGGGTCTAACGCCAGGCAGTAAAATCTGCATGTACTGACTAGCAAATGACAGCAGTAGAAATAAAAGATTTGTTTCTGTCTGTAGTACTTGCCTGTAATGTGTACCCAACTTCTTAAACAAACTCAGTTGCTAGAATAGCAGGGTGTATTAGCAACCATTTCCTGAAGGATACGATCTGTGAAACTTAAATGGATGTCATTATTTAGTGACTTCAATCCACAGTGGTTTGTGTAAAAACTAAAGATTTTATGAGGAACCGACAAAAATATGAAGCAACTCATCCTGTGAAAAACTAGACAGTTGAGAGTTATGAAAAGTGAGTGTAAATGGAACAGACTACATTATAATACCTGTCTGACAGCACTCGCTAAGTGTTTTACGGCTTTGAAATCCTAGGAAGGAAGTTATTAGGCTATTGGCCCTGAGGCCCTTAAAAGCCTAGCCAAGAAATCAGCCCATGTTCTGACAAGGCAGCACCTGATGCCCCTGTCCAGCAGGGACACAGGTGGAATCCCAAGGGGTATATTTTTTGTTCCCCATCCAGTTATCCAGGTTGCGCTTAAAAAGGGTTAATGAGGTACTCTGCTTGATGTGGAGAGGGAGTCTATTCCACAGAAGGGAGAGTTTCTGGAAGATAAATCTGTCCCGCCAACAAGTCTTACTGATGTCAGAGACCAGGTTGAAGTTGCGTGTGTGGATTACTCGAGTAGAGCTTGACTTGCGGTTATGCAGCAGTCCCATGAAGGTGGGGTCTGAGATTGCTTTGTATGCCAGACAGAGGTCACGTCTGAGGAGTTTGTATGAGACCGAGTAGAGGGACTGGGCATTTAGCCTATCTGTGTAGGGTAGATGTTTGAGGACATGGAATCTCCTGGTGAGTAACCCCTGTGGTCTCTCCAGCTGCTGCATGTGCTTTGTGAGGTACATGCTGAAAGGGACATTGTACTCAGTAATGTGTCTTATAAGGGAAGAATATTAGGATGTTATGACCTCCTTGTCCCTGGATGAGATACCCTTACTAATGAGGTGGGCCATGTAGAAAGCTTTCTGTACAACTGAGGCAATACGGTGGTCAAAAGTCAGTTTTCTATCAACCTGGGTGCCAAAGTCCCTCACGACTGATTGTGTGCTTAGGACTTTGTTATTAATGTGATAATTTGTGGTGATGTCACTCTTCCCAAAGGGGATAGTGTTGCACTTTTTAGCATTCAGTTTGAAGCCATGTATCTGGCACCAGTCATCTGTTTGGGTGAGAGCCTCTTGGAGGATATCCACATCACTAGAGAAATTGATGACTGCTCCCAGCTTGCAGTCATCTGCAATTCTAGTCAGCCATAGCTCACTGGTTTTGGCCTGCACCTCAGAAAAGTATATCCTAAACAACAGACGCCCCAAGACTGATCCTTGGGGCACACTGCTTGTTACAGGTCTACTGCTTGAAGTGGCTTTCCCTATTTTGACTAGGTGGATTCCAGCAGTGAGCCAGTTTGCTACCCATCTGGTAGCATATGGATTGATGCCTAGTTGAGAGAGTTTATCTGTTATACCCGAGTGGAGAATAGTATCGAAGGCTTTGACCAGGTCACGGTAGGTGGTGTGCACCCGTTTTCCACTTGTACATGGCTTTGGTGACTGTCTCAAAGTTATTGACCAAATTTAACAGGCATGACCTATCCATGACGAAACCAAACTGTGTGGGATCAAGTGTTTGGAGGCTGGCAATGTCATTGTTAATGAGGTCTGTGGTAGTCAGTTCCATGGCCTTGCAGATTGGGCTAGTTAGGTCTATGGGCCGCTCCACCTTTGTGCAAAGGGATGACATTGGCTGTCCCCCGCTCGGCTGGGATGAAGCCGGTACTCAGGCCTTGGTTGAATAGGGTGCCTAATGGTGCTGCAAGCTCTTGCCTGAGTTCATGTAGGATGCAGCCTGGGATTTTTTTTGGGTCCGATGCAGGCTGTATTTTTTGCCTTTGAAAGGGCAGTGATGACTTGCTCCCTAGCGATAAGGTGAGGGGGGCAGGTGCTGGGGTTGCCCTGACTTACTGATAGGGGACGACGACAGAGGGGTGAAGTTTTCAGTGAACATGTCTGCCAGCAGGTTGGCTATATCTATGACATTTGTGTGTATGGTGTCCTTGACCACCAGTTTTGAGCAGATCTGATTGTTTCCTTTGAGATTGCAGACATATGTGAAGAAGGCCTTATGACTGTCTTTAGTAGATGTGTCCAGTTTGGACTCTAAGTTTGCTTTGGAGGATTTCACTAGTGGTCTTAATTGCTAAGGAGAGATTGCTTCCAATTAGGCACCTACTCCTTCTTGGTCCTGGACAGCAATTTTTCCTTTTATTATAGAGTCGTTTTTCAGATCTCCACCAGACATGTTTATTCTACCTTGAAGAGGATAATTTTGTCCTGTCAGGTATTCCTGATTCCATGCAGCTGTATAAATACTTGTATAGTACTTTAGTGTAGGTTTGGGCATGTGTTCCAGTTCCTATGGAGGGGGGGGGGCAGTGAAACTGTTCATACCTTCCCTCAGGAGGTTGTAATTGGGGCTTTGGATACATTTTTTTGTTTGACCCTGGGGGGGGGGGGGGGTAGAGGGAATCTGTGACTTCAAAAGTGACCTCTTTTTAGTCAGATCTTACCAGGGAGGATGACACTGTAGGGATGCTGTAGTGGTTACTCATGTTGGTTAATACAAAGTACAAGATGTCATCACCTCTTGTGGGGATGTCAACCAGGTGGTCCAAGGGATTTGCATTGATTAAATCAACAAATCTCTGGGCATTTGTATTTTGGCATGAGTTGTTCTTCCTGTCTTTGGTTGGATAGTTAGTCACCCAAGATCAGAGTAAAGGGTTGAATCTTGATAGATTTGAAGAGGTCCAGATAAGTAGAGTGGGCATCTTGAGTCAAAGTTGGGGGTCTGTAACTAGCTATGATTTGAATAGGGGGTCTTGTCAACAGTCAACAGTTAGCTGCACCTGGATTGTCTCCTGTGCATCATACTCTGTGATCATCCTGAAGGTGTGTATGTCTTTAATATATATTGTAACTACACATATTTTTGCTTTGCAGCCCACGGTTTAGGGTCTGAGTGTATGATAGGATGAGTAACCTGGTATGGCTGGGGTGCTTTATGCAGCTTTGAACTAGGTTTCTGTGACTGCACAAATGTCAGCATCTTCCAGGTTAAGAGTGTTTGTAATGAGTGCAGTTTCATGTTTAGACTCCTAGCATTTAGCAACATGACCTTTAATTTGCGTTTTGATGAAATTTTCATGTTGGTAGTTCTGACCTCATGGCATTGGCTAAAGAAGGCACTATGGAGGAGCCAAGAGCTTTTGACAGAAGCCTGAAGCCCAAGGGAGACAGATGCAGGCCATCTCTGGCAAAGCATTGTGGTCTGTCGATCATGTCTTCCCAGGCTGTCAGGTACTGGATCCAGAAACTAAGCCAACTATTAGTCAGTCATTTTTTGTTTATATTGAGGCATCATTCTGGTTGATGGTAGAATGGTGCGTAAGGCTAGGAACATGCCTGCCTCTGACACACATTCAGCGAGCTCCATTACGTCTCTCTTCATATAGTCCCGGGAGGTACATCTCAAGTCATTCACGCCAACATGGACTATGACAGAGTCATAACAGTACCTGTTGTTGAGACACTTGAGTGCATGGGTGATATGATAGATTCTGGCACCTGACAGACAATTAGCTGTGACTTTCTCCTTATCCAGGCTGGTTAGGGGGCACTTCTGTGTGTCTCACAATGGAGTCTCCTGTGACTAATATGTTGGGTTTGTTTAGGCCTTAGTGGCTGTGAGACACAGGTGTGTGGACTATGTGTGGTGTGGTGGCAGTGGAGTTTGTGTGCATTTTTGCCTCTGAGGTCTCTCTTGTTTGGATATTTTTATGTTGAGGATCTCTGCGTATGTGGGTGTGTGTTGTGCAGCTGTGGGTGGTTGTTGAGGTGTGTTTTTTGTGTTGACACCCTTCTCAGTGCCAGATATACTGGCTTGTAAAGAGCATAGACTGTAAGTTCTTAATGTAATTGCATCTCTCACAAATTTTATTCTTAGGTGGTAGTAGTAGGGGGTTGTCCATGTTGTGATGCCCCTGCAGTGGCCCAGTAATCAGGGAGCCTCAATCCTCACCACTAGCACCAGTGAGGGATGTACACGTAGGGAAGATGGCAAGTACACACACAGTAAAGTACAATTTCCCTTAAGAGCACACAGAGATCACAGTCAGTCTGCGACTGGCTTCTAACGCTTTCTCCAGATTCCCAATAAGACTCCCCACTGACACAGCTATAAGGTTAAGATCTCAGCTGAGTGGTCAAGCCAAAACCTCTAGCACCCTCTCTGTCCAAATAGTGCTTTGTGTCCCTGCCCAGGTAGCTGACACTCACACACACACACACACACACACACACACACTTTGAGATGTGATTTATATACAAACACACACCCGGGAAATGCTGGCACATGTTTACTAGCTGTGCTCCCTTCTGCACAGATTAAAAGGTAGTTACACTGCCACCAACCAGCTCTTTACTTATCAGCTACTATAAGGCCCTTACCAAAGTGTGCCCAATCTTACCATGTAATGTCACTATTAATCCAAATGGTAAGTGTGGCCAAGACTAAGACTATTAGAGTGGCCTGTACAGTGTCACCAAATACATGTGCAAGTACTGTAAGAGCTTAAATATCTCTAAACAAACCAGCCACAATTAAAAGGTTTAAATATATTTAATAATAAATAATAAAAGAACAAGACAACACTCCAACAACACAGTAACTACAGAGATCAGAATCACAGGAAGTATTTTTAAAACAACATTGCAGGACAGTCCCAAATAAATACAGAAAACATCTAAGCTAATCTTACTATATTCCTATCTATCTCTAAAAGATGTTACTGTAATCTAGTTACTTAATATTAGCAAGTCAAGTGCTGATGAGAGGATGTTGTCAGATCCAAAGACAAATACAAAATGCAAAGTCTGTCTCTGAGAGAGTTCTTAAATTGCTATCAATCATTACTTCTGGGTCAGCTTTGGATTACATCACTCTTTGTCATCTGCCTTCAGTTCCCAGACTAGCAGAAACTAAGAATTTTTAGTATCTCTTTGTGAGAAGTACATATCCCTCAGAAGTGTAGCTGCTAGGATGTCACAGAGCAATTAAACACTTTACATTTTAAACCTAGTAATTATTTCTGTTTCAAGACAATAGAAAGAAACTTATAGCTGTAGACATCCTGTCGCCTTCAGTGAAACTGAGAGATAAACACAATTGTAAAATATTCTGTCCTTTTCCAGTAGGTTACAGTGTGGTTACATTCTTGAAGTTCAATACATAACTTACAGTTCAGCACACACTTCTGTACCAGTAGTTTAATATACACATAACATATAGATGTTAAGTTGTCAATCTCGCCTTCATTCTTGCTGGATGGGTTCGGAGCCGATCCTCGGCTCCGACTCGGCACTAGCTTTAGCTCGAGAACTCCTTTTACCAGCTCGAGGAAACCCTATATCCCATGATGCAAGGCGGAACTACCTCAGATCTCGTTTGCCGCTTAGCAAAAGAGGTCTCCTTTGCCAGCTGAGGTAAGTTTTTTCTTGTTAAAGAAGAAAAAGTTTAGTTAGGGGTTTAATTTCCCTTCAGTGTTAGGTTAGCCTGTATTTAGTACAGCCCACCCTATTCCCTTCCTTTTTAAACTTTTGAAATAGTTTTTTCAGTTAAAGTTTTAGTCAGGCCTAGTTCCCCAAGTTATTCCCTTCCTGTGTGTCTGTGTAGGGATTAAGTTGTGTGTTTGTGGGGACTGTTTGTGTATATCCTTTTAGGATGTCTAGGGAAGGCAAGGTCTCAGGCTTCAAGAAGTGTGACCAGTGCTGTCAGAAAATGTCCCTGACAGACGGTCACACTTCTTGTGTGTATTGCCTGGGGCCTTTGCACCTGCAGGACTCCTGTGCGTTGTGTCATGCCTTTAGCCAGAGAGTCCTGCAGGAAAGGAGGAACAAATTGATCCTCCGAGGTTTGTTAAAACCTGAAGGTTCTCCTCCTAAGCAAGGGGCAGGAAAACCTCTTAAGCCACCGAAGGCTCAGGCTACAGTGTCCAAGCCTCCTCCGGTGGCTCCGGCTCCGTCGGAGCCGATATCGGCTCGGGCTGGAGCCGATACTTCTTCTGCTAGAGTAGTGTGTTCGTGCCGGCCGGCTCCGATACCCTGACTACTGTTGCCTTGCCGGCTCCGGCTGGAGCCGACACTTTATCAGCATCGGGCCGAGATCCTCGGCTCCATCTGGGGTTCAAGGGACTTCGGCTCCGATGGCTCCGGCCCGTAAGAGATCCCGGTCCCCTTCGATACTAAGTATTCACTCGGCTCTGGGGTCTCCTCTTTTGTCGGAGCGGAGCCATCGGAGCCGATCTTCGAGATCTTCCAGGCTGTCTGACCACGATTTGGAGAGGGTGGTAAGCAGGCTGTTGAAATCTCAGGCACTGGCCCAAATGCTCCATAGCCCGTCTCAACAGACTTCGGCTATAGCCCCGATTCTTGAGATTCCTCCTCCGACTCCACACCAGAGTTCGGAGCCGGAGCTTCTTGGGACAGCGACTGTTTCGATGCCGGAGCCGATACATCCTTCGGCTCCGTCATCCTCGGCTTCGATCTCCTCCTTGAGACTTTCCTTGGAGGGATCCGGTCGTCGGGTTTCCACTGTCGGCTCCGAGGGGGCTAGTGGCATCGGACCCTTGTCCGACCCCGCTCTCCCTCTCGGAGCTTCGGCTTTGGTAAGCTCGGCGCCGACATCGGCCTCGGAGCCTTCTCTCTCCTTGGAGCCGACCATTCCTGTTTCTTCGGAGCGGGTGTGTTCAGGTCTCCCGGGGAGAGGAGCCTTTGAGGTGATGAGGAGTGTCCTGGCCTCTGAGCCTGGTCAACGGTCTATCCCTCTAGCTCCTCCCTCATCAGTGCCTGCAGATGCCTCTTGCCAGCCTCTTGCTATCAGGCCCAGGGATCCATCGCCCCAGGTTTCCCCACTGGGAATTTTCTCCTCTTCCGAGGTTTCTCCTGACCCCGCAGGGGAACCCCCTCGGAAGAGGACGTGTAAGAGGAAACACACAGACTCCCCTGAGTCTACTACATCTGATACCGACTTAGATGAGTCGGAGGGTTCCCCACGGTCCCCCTCTGAGGATGTCTCATTTTCAGACATCCTTGAGCTCCTCCAGCAGAGGGGGAATTGGCCCTCCATTGACCCCTCCGAGGATGAGTCGGTATACCTGGAGGCTTTTGGATCCCGACCCTCCACCTCCTGGGTGTCTCCGCCTTTCGACCCACTCATGCAGGTAGTGGCTCGGAAGGCGTGGGCGGCTCCAGATTCTGTGGAACCTGTCCCCAGGAGACCATCCAAGTTCATCACGGCCCCTTCGGACAAGCAGTTCCTGTCCAAAGGTGTCTCTGTGGATGCTATGGTGGTGGCGGCCACTAAGAAGGAACTGGTGGATCCTTCAGTACCTGTCCATCCTCCTAATAAGGACTCTAGGACCATGGACAGGTATGGAAAGCGGATGTTTTCTTCAGCGACCTTTGCTATGCGTTCGCTGAATTACCTTTGTCACTTCACCAGGCTTCAACGAGATATTCTCAAGGAACTGGGAGAAGTAGTCCAGGATCCTTCAGCTGCTGGGGCTCAGGAAAAGATTGCCTCTCAGCTAGCTATCCTGAATTCGATATCTAACTCCTCCATGCGGCTCATATCTTATGCAGCCGATGGAACGAGCAGGGCCGCAGGCACAGGTGTTGCTCTTAGACGCCAAGCCTGGATGCGGCTGTGTAATTTTGCAGACCCCTTTAAGGCGTCCTTCACCAGCACCCCCTTTGACGGTTCGGCTTTGTTCGGACCTCAGGTGAAGGATACTTTGACCAGATGTGAACAGGACGGTAAAACTCTTTCTGCCGTTGGAGTCCAGTTTTCCACTCCTTCTAGACCATATCCCAAGGGTCAGAAGGGGGGGAAGATGTGGTTCCGTAAAGCCCAAGGAGCTACACCGGACACACATAGTCAGTTTACCCCCAGAGGCAGAGGGGGTAACAATAATAGACGCCCTAGAGGCAGGGGTCCTCAGAACCAGGGCAACAGGGAGCCTCTTCCTGAGAAGCCCTTTCAGCATCCCTGAGGTGTTGCCCGACTGTCCACCCTTGGAGGCAGTCGGGGGAAGAATTTCGCTGTACCCAGTAGCCTGGCAATCCCTATCACAAGAGAAGTGGGTACAGTCGATTATATCCGAGGGTTACAAAATCCCTTCAAAGGTTTCCCAGACCTCTACAATCCCTTCCAGACATCTCACCCGGTCAAACGGATTTGGCAAAACAGGAAGTTTCACAACTCCTGGGAAAAGGAGCCATGCAAACAGTGCCGCCAGACCAAGTAGGACCCGACTTCTACTCAAGATTCTTTTTGGTCCCCAAAAGGACGGGAGATTGGAGACCAATACTAGACCTAAGCAGACTAAACAAGTCTGTCAGAAAGGCAAGATTCCGGATGGTCAAGCTGCAATCCATTCTGCCCTTTCTGGGCAAGGACAACTGGATGTGCTCGATAGACCTTCAGGATGCGTACTATCATATACAGATTCACAGACGCTCCAGAAGATTTCTCCGCTTTCGGCTGGGAGCCAGTCATTACCAATTCAGAGCACTGCCCTTTGGCCTCACTTCAGCCCCCAGAGTGTTCACCAAATGCATGGCAGTGGTCACAGCTCACCTGAGACGTCGAGGATTCCAAGTGTTTCCTTATTTGGACGACTGGCTCCTCTCCGCCACCTCCAAGGATCAGCTTCTTCGGTCCAGAGACTACACCTTACAGCTTTGCAAGAGTCTAGGAATTTCGGTGAATTTCGAAAAATCCTCTCTGCTGCCTTGCCAATCTATCACCTTTATAGGCGCAGAGTTAGATTCCGTCAAAAGGTTAGCCAGGCTAACAAATCAAAGGATTCTGGACATCCAGAAATTTGTTCAGCTTCTGTTACAAAGCAACAAGGTCAAAGCCAGGTTTGTCTTGAAAGTTCTAGGCCTAATGGCTGCAGCCATTGTTCTTCTTCCACTGGCTCGCTTCCACATGCGTCTCCTGCAGTGGATGTTGTTCACGCAGTGGTCGTACCACGATCTGCCCATGAGACACGAGATCTTAGTGACACAGTCTTGCAGGGCTCATCTACGATGGTGGATATCTTCCCCTCTTCTTCATCAGGGCCGACCCTTTGTTCCCCCTCCTCCAGTTGCCACAGTCACCACGGATGCCTCTCTGATCGGGTGGGGGCATTATCAGGGCAGGATGGTCCACGGGACGTGGCAACCCATAGAATACCACCTGCACATAAATGTCCTGGAGATGAGAGCAGTGCTTTTAACGTTGCAAGCCCTCAACGACTTTCTTCCCACAGGGACTATTGCAGTACAGACGGACAACATGTCCGTGGTATGGTACATCAACAAACAGGGCGGAACCAGGTCCTATCCCTTATGTCGAGAAGCTCTCAGACTTTGGCAATGGGCGATCTCTTCTCAGCGGTTTCTGATAGCAACGCACATCCCCGGCAGGTCCACCCTATTGGCGGACAGGCTAAGCAGATCTATTCTGATGCCTCACGAGTGGTCTCTCAATCAGTCTGTAGTGGATCAGATTTTTCTGAAGTGGGGCACCCCTTGTTGCGATCTTTTCGCTACCCTCAAAACAGAAAGTGCACAGATTACTTCACACTATTTGCTCTTCCAGGCAAAGCCTTGAGAGAGTCTCTAACCCAGGATTGGCCTCGGGACTTCTTTATGCTTTTCCTCCCTTTCCATTGATTCCACAAGTCATTCAGAAAGCCACCGCTTTGAGAGCCAAATTGATCCTCATTGCTCCATATTGGCCTCGACAAATTTGGTTTCCGCCTCTACATCATCACCTTCTGGTGCAGCCCTGGCATCTGGACCCAGTTCCGGATCTTTTGATCCACCAGTCGGGTCATCAGCACCGGGCCATTCATTCTCTCAACCTCACTGCTTGGTTGCTCCACTTCCTTCCTAGCCAGGCTACCAATGATTTCTAACTCAGTCAGAGACATTTTAGTGTCTTCTTTAAAGTCGCCCACTAGAACTGTTTATGCTAGCAAGTGGCGACGTTTTTCTATTTGGGCAAACGCCAGAAATATTGATCCTTTCACCGCTCCTATACATTCTGTTTTGGATTTCCTGGCGGAGGTTTTTCATTCGATCGCCATCATCTACAGTCAAAGTACAACTGGCTGCTATTTCCAAATTTCATGTTGGCTTGCAGGACAATAACATCATGTCTCATAGGTTATGCAAAGCCTTTTTGAGAGGAGTTTTTCTCCTAAAACCGCCTGTGAAACATCCTCCTCCGCAATGGGATCTGAACTTAATGTTGGCATCCCTAATTCTACCTCCTTTCGAACCGTCTGCTACGTGTTCTTTAAAGTTGTTGACATGGAAAACTATATTTTTGCTGGCTGTTACTTCTGCAAGAAGAGTTTCTGAGATTCAGGCCCTCTGTATCCATTCACCTTATCTGGTGTTTCATAAGGATAGGGTTTCGCTCAGAACTAACCCTTCCTTTCTTCCCAAGGTTGTATCTCAAGCCAATATTAACCAATCTATTGATCTACCAGTTTTCTTTCCTAACTATTCTGACAGAGCTGAACAGAAGCTGCATTTTTTGGATGTTCATCGTCAGCTCAGGTACTACTTACATAGGACTAAACAAGTTAGAAAATCAGACCAATTGTTTGTCTCCTATGCAGGAAACAGGTTGGGTCTTCCAGTATCTAAAGTGACCTTATCTAGATGGTTGACTTCCACCATTTCCTATGTGTACTCTCTAAGGGCAAACAACTATCTTCTAAGCCAAAAGCACATTCGACCAGGAGTCTATCCACTTCTGTAGCCTTTCAGGATAGACTTCCCATTGACACTATTTGTGCAGCAGCTACTTGGGCCACGCCTCATACCTTTGTGTCTCATTACAAGCTGGATTTGGCCTCCAGAGATAGGGCCAGTTTTGGTTCCACTGTTCTCAAGAGTCTGTTCCATTGAGCCACCCGGGATACAGGTGCTAGGGACGGTCCCATCCAGCAAGAATGAAGGCGAGATTGACAACTTAACATTTAGAAGTTATGTACCTACCATAACGCTCCATGTTAGTTGTCTTCTCGCCTTCTTTCTTCGCCCTCCCTCCTTCCCCTGGCCTGGACAGATCTTGGAGAGTTCCTATTAGATTGCTTCCTCTGGAGCATTGTTATGAGGACTTCTTTTAGGAACCATGGTTCCTAATTATATTAGGATAAGTCTTTAGCAGGGTTAGTTAGCTGCCAAACGAGATCTGAGGTAGTTCCGCCTTGCATCATGGGATATAGGGTTGCCTCGAGCTGGTAAAAGGTGTTCTCGAGCTAAAGCTAGTGCCGAGTCGGAGCCGAGGATCGGCTCCGAACCCATCCAGCAAGAAAGAAGGCGAGAGAAGACAACTAACATGGAACGTTATGGTAGGTACATAACTTCTAATTTTCTTACATTTGTAAGACAAGCATATGAATCACATTAATATTCATAAATGACATATGATTATTTACAAAATTCCAGATAGCTGGGCTAGCAGTGCCACACTGTCTCAGGATGCCCATATCAACCAGACTGGCAGGAGAAACCATAAAAAAATTTGTCATCCATATTTGTCAGAATCTGAGAGAGAGATGCCAGAGAGAGCTAAGAGGGTAAAGGGTGGAGGGTTTAAGAGGAATTACTACTAAGGGAAAATTTGTAGCTGGAGTATATCGCATTGGGTTAAAAACAGTGCAGCTGCGGTGAGTGATGTGCAAACAAGCCCAAACCATCTCAAAACTGGAATGTAAATACCACAAAAGAGTCTAGTAACACAGAAATCTAGCCAATCCTGCTAGCCCCTGCTTTCTTTACCAGTCAGCTTGTCCCAGATGAGGTCCAGGCAGCCTTGCTTCTCTCACTAGCAGAGAAGATAGGCCCCTACCAACACAAGATGGCACCCAGAAACTGAGAAAGCAAACACAAGATGGCTGCCAGAAACACAGAAGGAAAAACAAACTGCTCTGGATGCAGCAAACTTGTATCCAGACTATGCTACTCAATATAAGGGTTAAAAACACAGTAAAACTCACAAAAAGCACAGATTAACCACTCACAGACAAAAACAGAACTCAGGGTTTGAAAAAAAAAAAACAGTTAAATAGTAATGAAAGGCAGTAAAATGCAGTTAAACAGTAATAAATTGCAGTAAGTAGCAATGAAATACAGTTAAACAGTAATGAAATGCAGTTAATCAGTAAAATTGCTTTAAAACAGTGCAAATGTGATAAATTAGCTTACAATCACAACAGTAAAAAGCAGCAATTCAGTAGAATACTGTCAACAGTTTAACCTGACTACCGACAAGCAGTAACAAATGCGGCAAATTAAATGCAATTGAACACCTAAGCACAAGCAGCAAAATAAAGTAGGAAGAGGCGCAATATTTGTTAAGTACTGAAGGTGAGGAGACAGAAGATAATTCAAGGTTACAAAGCTAAAGGGGCGGGCCTTCACAACTGATCATGCTGTACTCAGTAGACTGAGCTGATGCAATGGGTGGGCCTTCATGTCTGATCTCATTGTACTCAGTAGAATGAGCTGATGCAGTGGGACTGGGAGGAGTGTCCAATATGAAATTTATAGTAGAGGTGGGTGACTAAAAAGCCACCAAGCTTTAAGATACAACAACAGTAATGTGGGTGGGCGAGAATACAAGATCAGAACAGAGGTAAGGATTCAATTCACATCATAGGTTCATAGGTAGGTACTAGGCTATCAGCCCAAGGGCCTAAGTAAGCCTAGCGAACAAGGTTCTGTGGCTTACGCCACCCAAGAAAGTTATTTTCCTGTGCCCCTGTCGAGCAGAGCCACAGAAGTGATCCCGGGATGTATTTTCTATTTCCCAGCCACTTATCAAGATTTTTCTTGAAGAGTGCTATTGAGGAACTTTGCTTGACATAGATGGGTAGCTTGTTCCAGAGTATGGGAAGTCTTTGGGACAGGAATCTATCCCTCCAGCCTGTTCTGTTTATTGTGGTGACAAGGTTTAGGTCCCTAGAACATGTAGCTTGGAGGGATTTGGATTTCTTTAGGTCTAGCATGTCCAACAGCTCTAGGTTTGACATAGCTTTATATGTTAGGCAGAGATCACCTCAGAGTAGGCGATATGCTACGGAGAAAAGCTGGAGTTTTTTGAGATGGTCAGTGTAGGGAATCTGTTTGAGGCCAGTAATCCTCTTTACGAGGTACTTCTGTGTCCTTTCCAGCTGTTGCAGACGTCTTGTGTGGTACATTCCAAAAGGGGCATTGTACTCTATAATGGGTCTTATGAGTGTTGAGTAGAGGGGAACACTGACCTTTTTTTTCCTAGATGAGAACCCTTTTGTGATGAGGTGTGCCACGTAGAAGGATTTCCTGACTACTGTGGCAATGTGATTATCAAAGGAGAGACTACTGTCCACCTGGGACCCCAGGTATCTTATCACACATTTGGCGTTAAGTAGACTGCCGCCTATGTGGTAGTTCATGGGTACAGAGTTTTTACCAAAGGGGATGACCATGCACTTTTTGGCACTGATCTTGAGGCCATGGCTTTGACACCAGGCATCTGTCTCAGTGAGGCCCTTCTGTAGGATGTCCACATCATTTGGGGACTCGTCTATGGCTCGTAGTTTGCAGTCATCTGTGAACTTTCGTCAGCCAAAGGCCTTCTGTGTTAGCCTGTACTTCAGAGAATTAGATACCAAACAAGCGAGGTCCCAGGACTGAACCATGTGGTACTCCACTTGTCACTGGTTTGAAGTCAGATTTAGAGTCTGCAACTTTTACAGTGTGGGTTATGTTAGTGAGCCAGTTGGCAACCCATCTTGTGACGTAGGGATTTATGCAAAGTTTAGTGAGTTTAGCTATAATTCCAGAATGGGGGATGGTGTCGAAAGCCTTGGCGAGGTCAAGATGACTGCCTCAAAGAAGTTGATCAGGTTCAGGAGGCATGATCTGCCTTTCACAAAGCCGAAATGGGTGGGGTCCAGAGTTTGGAGGTTACTTTACTTTATTTATTTATTTACTTACATTTGTTTACTGGGAAATTCCGACTGGATGCAGGTCCTTTTTCAGCGGATGCCCGGGGAGAAAAGCTCCACGTCATGTACATGATAGAGATAAAAAGTTGCAGCAACAGTAAACAACATTACAGGTTGTTGGCTTTAATACAGTAACAAGATATTGAATATCAACAGAATATACAGAAAATGTTGCAAGTTAAGATAGTTTCTTGTCATTTATAATATTAGTACCAAAGATGTCAGACAAGATGTCAAAGTATGTAAAGACAAGTAGCTATTTCTGACTGTGGTTAGTAACGGTGGTGGTAGTATAATTGGGTTAAGAGTCTAGGTGGGGGGGGGGGTAAGGGGGGGTGTTAGTCTGGATTAGAACAAGGACAAAGCCAGTGCAAATTTAAGTGGAATTTGAGGGTAGTCTTGAAAAGGCTGATGGAAGGCAGAGTAGTTATAGAGGGTGGAAGATTGTTCCAAAGTTTAAATATGGTACATGAAAATATGGCTTCTCCTGCTGAGTTCTTGGGCTTGATAACAGTGAGTTAATTTTTCTTGCTTGATCTTAGGGGCCTAGTGGGGTGATAGGGTTGGAGAATGGTGTGAAGGGAAGGGATGTTAAGGGGGTGGTTAATAAGTTTATGAGCGAGGGTGAGTTGATTAAAGTGAAGGAGTTGTGGGAGTTCTAGCCAGTTTAGTTCTTTAAGGGAGATACAATGATGGCTGCGGTAGGAGGTTCCAGTGGCATATTAGCAATTTTGTTGTAACAAGCATCCAGCTTGTGTAGGTCTGTCTGTCTAAGGTTGGTAAGTATAGGGGATGCATAGAGTAGGGTGGAGATTAGCTGGGAATTGGCTATGGAGATTCTAGCTGCCTTGGTTAGGAATTGGCAGCTTTGATATAATGCACCAAGTTTCTTGTGAACTTTTTTATTGTGAGAAATATGTTGGTGTCAAATCTAAGTTTGTTGTCTATTTCCACACCGAGTAATTTTGTGTGTTCTGATGGAGAGATGGTAGTATTGTCTTTGGTGAGAATGTTGAAGTGGGGGGTGTTATGGGTGGCTTTGGAAGGTTGGAACAGGAGAAGTTTTGTCTTACTTGGGTTGAATAGGAGCTGAGCATTGGATAGCCAGCTTTCTACAGAACAGAATGATTCCTGTGTGATTTGTTGTAGTTCTGGTATAGTGGTGGCAGACCAGATGAGAGTAGAGTCAACTGCATACTGTATAAGAGATGCTTGTGTGTTGGCAGTATATAGGTTGTTAATGAAAAGTGAGAATAGCAGAGAGACAAGGATAGACCCTTGGGGAACCTCCGAGAGTAACTGGGAGGTGAGGTGATGTGTTATTGTCCCAGATTACTGATTGCTGGCGTCCGTGTAGATATCTGTGGAACCAGTTGCAGGCTGGTTGTGAGAAGGAGAGGTTGGGGAGAGTAGAGAGTAGTAGCTCATGAGATACCATGTCAAAGACCTTTGAGAGATCTAGAAATACAGCAGTAGAGAAGAGGCCATTGTTTTTGTGATGAAGTATAGTGTTGGTGAAGGAGAGCAGAGGTAGTGTTGTGATATGGCCTGAAACCATGTTGGGTTTTGGAGAGGAGATTATTATCTAGGAGGTAGTTGGAGACGTGGGTGTTGATACATTTTTTAAAGTATCTTGGAGAGAGGGGAGAGGATAGCAATGGGGCAGTAATTGGAGAGGTCAGTGGAGGGGGTGCCTTTGTGGAGGGGAATGATGTGGGATATTTTCCATATCGAGGGAACATAGCGTTCTGTTATGGAATGGTTGATTAGAATTGAAATTGGGTAGGCTAGTGTATTGGATACAATTTAAGTATTCAGAGGGGAGGTTGTCAGCTGCGAGTTTGGTGGGTTTAAGTTTTGACAATACTCTTTTCATTTGGAGGTAGGTATTGAGGTGAAGAAGAAAAGAGGAGTAAGGGTTTAGGGTTAGGAGTTTGAGGGGCTGTCTGTTGTAGGGAAGTGTTGTTTTTAGAGATGTTATAGTTTCAATGAAGTGTTTGTTGAAGGATTCAGCAATACTGCTGGATGAGGGAGGAATAGATGGCTGGGGGGTATCAACCTTCCCTGGGTAGAGGATATTGTTAATAGTGGACCAGAATTGCTTAGGGTTGTGGTTGGTAGATTTATAGTAGAGGGATTTGTCTAATTTTATATGCTTTTTGGCTTTATTGCACAGTTCAAGGAATGCTTGCCTATCTGAGTTATTTTTTGTTAGTCACCAGTGCTCCCAGGCCTTATCTCTGGGTTTCATTACGGTTCTGGTGGTCTTTTCTAACCATGGAGCATGTCTGGATCTGAATTTGGCATTTCTTACAGGAGCATGGGTGTTTAGGATGGAAAGGAAGGTATTGTTGAAGAAGTGGACAGCCTCATCTAAGTTGAGGTAGTTTAGTGGTGACCAGTTAATTTTTTGCAGGGAGGAGATGAAGGAGTTAGGGTTGAAGTTGGACTTCTTCCGTATTTGCCTGTGGATAATGGGCTTCAGACTGTTTGTGTGGTGCCGACTTAGGAAAGTGGGGGACTGGTCACTAAGACTGTCAGGTGAGCAGCCTGCTAGGTAAGAGTGAGGAGCTTTGTTGACTAGGATCCAGTCAAGTAAGGTATGATTGATAGGGATTTTGTTTATTCGGGTAGAGGATTGAATGAGTTGAGTGAACCCATGGAGATTAAGGTGAATGGTTGGGAGATTGTTATTACAGGATAGCCAGCTGATGTTAAAGTCACCGAGAATGATCGTTTCCTGGGGTAGAGATAGAGTAGCCCAGCTCAGGAGATTTTCTAGGGGTGTGATATTTTGCCCTGGTGGGAAATAGCATCCTATGATATTGATTGTTTTGTTTGGGTTTAGTTTAAGATTGGCATAAATGATTTCTTCATTGTTGTGGTGAGGGGCAGATGAGTTCAGGAGTTTAATATTGAGGTGGTGTTTAAATATCAATGCTGTACCACCTCCTTTTTTTGGACAATCTGTCTATGCGAAGGATGTTGTATTCAGGTGGAAGTATTTCATCACTTTTGATGTGAGGTTTGAGCCAGGTTTCAGTTAGGAAGAGAATCTCTGGGGAATATATGCTTATGCTGGTGTGTAGTTCTTGGATTTTATTGCATATGCTTCTGATGTTTATGGAACATTATAAGCAGGTCTGTTGTTTTCTTGTTGGCTAGGAGTTGAGTTCTGGGGGGAAGGGGTTGCTTAGACTAGAGTTTGTGGTTGGGTTGGATTTGGGAGGACCAAGGTTTGGATGGATGTCTCCAGCGAGGGCTAGTTTATAGAGGGTGTTTAGGATATGTTTTATATACATAGTAAGTTGCTTATGGTATCTTAGGGATATTTTATTTGTGAGTGTGTTAGGTGTTTGGTAATGGAGTGTGTGTATTGGGAGGATGGTTTTGGTGGCAGGGGTTGTGTAGTTATAGTGTAAATGTTTGATGAAGGGTGTTGAGAGAGTACAGTGGAAGTTGTTGGGGCATGTGACTGTGGAGCCTTGGTAGGATGTAATGTGAGCTAGAACTATGCAGATTAGGATTGTTATATTAGGTAGTAGCATGATTGTGTTGGATGTAGGGGGAGGGGTGAGTAGTGGTGTAACCTAATTGCTGGCAATTAGGGGTGGGGTTAAGGCTAAGAATAAATGTAGAGGTACTGGGGGCAGGTGGGAATAAGGGGCAGGGAGGGGAGCATGATTGTGTTGGATGTAGGGGGAGGGGTGAGTAGTGGTGTAGCCTAATTGCTGGCAATTAGGGGTGGGGTTAAGGCTAAGAATAAATGTAGAGGTACTGGGGGCAGGTGGGAATAAGGGGCAGGGAGGGGAGCAAAGTGAGCATAGCGAACGGAGTGGGCTAGAACCCCCAGGCTAAAGATTGCAGGGTAAGTGTATAAATAGTCAAATTGTTAGGAGTTATTGAATCTAGTAGGGAAAAACAATATATAGACCTGATTTCAGCTGTGTCCTTTCTGGTAGATACCCAGTTTGAAGCAGACAAAAAGTGGCAGTTTAAGTAGCGTTTTGCCTCTATTTTACAAGTGGGCAATTCTAGTGCATCTACTGGGTTACCTCTTTTCACCTAGAGCTTTATCTTGCTTTACTGATGACTAACAAGAAAACGTTAACTGGGGAATGTATTTACAGCAGATGGGGTGGGGATGCATTTGCCGTCCCTAGCCATGTGGGTCGAGCCAGTTATTTCTGCTTTAGACCAGGTACTTTCTACTGTAGCAGGCTAAGAGGGAAACGTAGCTAGACACCTACAGTAACCTATCTTCTTTCCAAAGCCCTTGAGTCCTTGTGGCAGGTTTCTCCACTGCAGATGCAGCCAGTGGCCAAGGATTCAGCAAGTGCGGGACTGAGAGAGAACCCATTTACAGGGACAGTGGTCATTAAGTGAAAAGATGGAGACAAAAACAATTATTACGTTAAGGCCTCTGAAAGGGGAATGAGAGAGAAGTGCTGTAAAAAGTAACTGTAATAATAAATTATCACCCAGGCAGGAAGGGTATTGGGTTTAAGAGTAGCAGCACATTACACTATTTACACAGGTACAAAGTGTTTAGTAAAAATGGCTCAGGCAACTGTTATGCATTCGCATATGAAGCCCTTGACATAAAAAAAAACCTTACTTAGTGATATATACCAGATAATTTAGGTAGCCCATGAATTTAAAGAGACAGTTCTATCACAGCTATAGCAGTAGTAAACTGTCAACAATTGTATACAGCAGTGCTTAAATATCAATGTCTTTGTTTATGAGTTCCATGATGATACGTTCCATGGCCTTACAGACCAGGCTCGTCAGGCTAGTAGGCGATAGTTCCCGGGATCAGTGGTGGCTCCCCCTTTGTGGAGTGGGATAACTGTTGCTGTGCGCCATTCAGTGGGCACAAAGCCTGATGTGAGACTGTGATTGAACATGGTGCTTAGGTGGGGAGCCAGTTCGTTCTGATGGTCGTGTAAAACGTAGCCTGGGATGTTGTCCGGTCCCATGGTTGCTGTGTTTTTGGCTTTAGAGAGTGCAGCTTTTACCTGCGTAGTTGTGATTACAGGGACTCTGCATTCTTCCTGTATAGTTATGGGCCGTTTAGGGAGTGAGAGGGGGGTAAAGTTAGCACTGAACCTATCTGCCAGGACGTTGGCAATATCAGTTGGTTCTGTAATTTTCATGCCATTGTACTGTAACTCAGAGCAGATCTGGATGTTGCCATTGAGATTCTTGACATAGCTATAGAATGCTTTGTGGTTGTCCCTAGAATCAGTGGCAATTTTGTTTTCATAGCTAGCTTTGGAGGATCTTAAAAGGGATCTCAACTTCTTAGTGAGGCCGACCAGGGAACCCTCCACTCGTGGGATTTTACTCTCTTTTGCAACAGTTTCTTCCTTTTGTTGTAGAGTTTGTTTATGGCAGGGGACCACCAGATTGGCTTCCTTTTTTTGGAGGATAGCGTCTTGGTTCTGTTTGGGATAGCACGATCCATGCACTTGTGTAATTGCTTATAGAGTGCATTTGTGTAGGATTCGGCAGTCGTAACTGTATTGTCCATCTGCATGGGTGTCACGAAGTTCACCACTTCTGTCTTAAGAAGCATGAAGTTGGCTTTGGAGAAATTTTTTACCGTGATGTCCTTAAAGGGGGGGGGGGGGGCAGGATGTGGATATCTAGGGTGAATAGCTTATGGTCAGATCTGACCAATGAAGAGTTGACTTCTGGTGTCGAACACTGGTCACTCATGTTGGTAATGACTAGGTCTAGGATATTGCTGCTCCTGGTGGAGGTGTAGATAAGGTGATCCAGGGCATTGGAATTTATGAATTCCAGAAAGCGTTGAGTGAAGGATTTGGTACATGAGTAGTTTTCCCAGTTAATGGTGGGGTAGTTAAAATCACCCATTATTAGGGTGTTTGAACCCTAATATTTTTCAGTATATGAAGAAAAGAGGAGTGGGAATCCTGGGGCATGGTGGGGGATCTGTAGCAAGCTACAATTTGGATTTCAGTTTTGCCCAGAGTTAGTTGCACTTGCATAACCTCGGATGCATTATGCTGAGCAACTAGCTTGGAGGTGTGGATATCCTTAATGAATATGGACACATGCCTGGTGTTCTGGTCCAGGTTAGGTGGCCGAAAAGTGTGGTATGAGTTATAGCCTGGTAATGCAGGGGTACTCTCTAGAGCCTTGAACCAGGTCTCAGTCACTGTACAGATATTGATGTTCTCCATTTTAAGGAGTGCCTCGAGGGTGTGCATTTTGAGATTTAGACTTCTAGTATTGAGTAGCATTACCCTTAGTTTTTACTTGCCTGTTGCTCTTACGGTGGTGAACTTGTCATTCACTAAGCCTAAAATACATTTTCACAGTTTAAACAGATATGCAGCAAATATTGTTTTAGTTAATCAGAAGACAGGAAAACACAGATTTTTTTTTCTCCTGTAAATACTAGTACATGGAGCAGATAAATCTCTGTGCACTACAATGAAGTATGATTGGTTTGCCAATCATAACCTCCAATTATTTGTTCTCAACATGAATGCCAAGATTCACCCCTTGAGCTTAGTTCTTGAGGTGAATTTCTTGGCATCCATATCTCGAACACATAATAAGCAGGTAATGATTGGAGAGCCGATCATAGTCATCTGTGTATAGCCATTATGGGGAGGACATCACCATTTTGTACCTCACTGAACTGACTCATTATTGGATACAGTACTGCTTTTGTACCCTTTGAGCAAATCACCTGAAAGACCTTGGAAAGGTACAGTGGTTCCTTACTGAAAAGGGGAAAATCGTAGAATTGGAAAAAACTATTCAGAAAGGCTTCACTATGTGTTGACATGGTTTGTTTTATTGATTGCTTTGCCTTACAGACTAGGCAGAGGTCACGTCTGTGTTTGAAAGTCTTTGCTTGGAATGCACCACTGGAATAATTAACATCAGATCAGGGAACCTAATACTAAAAAAAAAATGTTAGAAAATTATGAAGGATCAATTATACAACTCCTTCCAAGTTTATGGAATAAGCTTCCCCTTATTAACTTTCAGCAAAAATAATATTTATTTTATACATGATAAGTAGAAAATGTTAGTGGCGTTCAAGCTTCTTAAAGGCCAGTAGGTCATGCTTGGCATTTGTAGTGATAAACCTATGACACTTGTTACAGAAGGAAGCCAGTACAGAAAACTGGAATTACAAATACTTTTATTTACAAAATATCTAGTATTCACAGTACTGTTGCTTTGGATGATGTGAGATAGGTGGTGTAGTTATGTGCTTTTTTGGATGTACTTGTTATCAGGATTAGGTGGCACTTATCTTGCTAGTCTAGGACAACATGAGCTGGGGAGTGATCTGCATGGGCCTGGAGAAACCTTCGGGCTAAATTCATGAATGATGCATAACAGCACAGACAACTCAAGTGCCCAGCACACATAAAAAAATTTCTTTTTCCATGAGCATTTTTTATTGGAGTCCAATAACTATTTCATGGTGTGCAGTCCTCATGCATGGTGCACTATGTTTATTTTCCGGCATCTTAGAAAGTGAGAGGATGCCTGAGGAGTGGAGAAGGTGTGTTGATAATACGATTTTTAAGAATAAGGATGATATGTAGAGCTGTAGTAACTGCAGAGGAATAAAACTGATAGTCACAGCATGAAGTTGTGTGAAAGAGTAGTGGAAGCTAGGTTAAGAAGGGAGGTGATGATTAGTGAGCAGCAGTATGATTTCATGCCAGGAAAGAGCACTACAGATGTGATGTTTGCTCTGAGAGTGTTGATGGAGAAATATAGAGAAGGTCAGAATGAGTTGCATTGTGTCTTTGTGGACTTAGAGAAAGCATATGACAGGGTGCCTAGAGAGGAGTTGTGGTATTGTATGGGGAAGTTGGAAGTGGCATAGAAGTATGTGAGTGGTACAGGATATGTATGAGGCCAGTGTGACAGTGGTGAGTTATGTGGTGGGAGTGACTGATGGCAACAGATGATCTGCTGTGGTGACCCCTAACAGGAGCAGCTGAAAGAAAAAGAAGAATTAGGCCTGAGAAAAATGACAAACATTTTCTTGAGGTCCAGAGCTTGAGCCATGAACACTGCTGCAAGATGTGCAGACAGAGCTTTCTTGACTGGGGGAGGTAGGTTTCATGAGGAAAGTTCCCACATCCTAAGTACCCCATCCAAGTGCGTATGACTTTAGAGACTGACAGCTTAAGCATTAAGGTAACTGTACAGTGGATATAAAAAGTTTACACACCCCTGTTAAAATGTCATGTTTTTGTGAGATTAAAAAATGAGACCACAATAAATCATTTCAAAACTTTTCCCACCTTTACTGTTACCTATAACCTGTACAATTCAATTGGAAAATAAATAAATATGTTAGGAGAAAAATGTAAAAATTAAAAAATGTAGAATAAGCTGGTTGCATACGTGTGCACACCTTTAACTAATACTTTTGTTGAAGCACCTTTTGATTTAATTACAACATTGTCTTCCTGGGTACACACCTGCCCTCAATTAAAGAGACTCTGGTTAACCCCAAATAAAGTTCAGCTGTCCTAGTAGGATTTTTCTGACATGTACTCAGTTGCTGCTACAGCAAAAGCCATGGTTCGCAGAAAGCTTACAAAGCATCAAAGGGATCTCATTGTTGAAAGGCATCAGTCAGAAGATGGGTACAAACAAATTTCTGCAGAATTGGATATACCATGGAATACAGTGAAGACAGTCATCAAAAAGTGGAGAAAATATGGGACAACAATGATGTTGCAAAGAACTGGACGTCTCTCCAAAATTAATGAAAAGACTAGATAAAAACTGCTCAGGGAGGCTAGGCTGCCAAGAGATCTACAGCAACACTGAAGGAGTTGCAGAAATTTTTGGCAAGTATTGGTTGTGTATATTCTCCATATGTCTGGTCTGTGAGGTATGGTTGCAAGACGGAAGCCTTTTCTTACACAGAAAAACATCCAGGCCCAGCTAAAATTTGCAAAACAGTACATTGTCTCCCAAAAACATGTAGGAAAATGTGTTATGGTCCGAAGAGACCAAGGTTGAACTTTCTGGCCACAATTCCAAAAGGTGTTTGGCACAAAAACAACACATCACCAAAAGAACACCATCCCCATGGTGAATCACGATGGCAATATCATGCTTTGGGGTTGCTTAACTGGGGCTTTAGTCAAGGTGGAGGGAATTATGAACAGTTCCAATTTTGGCCCAAAACCTTCAGGTGTCTGCTAGAAAGATGAAGATGAAGAGGAATTTCACCTTTCAACATGACAATGACCCCAAGCATACATCCAAATCAACAAAAGAATGGCTTCACCAGAAGAAAATTAAAGTTTTGGAATGGCCCAACCAGAGCTCAGACCCAAATCCAATACAAAATCTGTGGGGTGACCTGAAGAGAGCTGTGCACAAGAGATGTCCTCGCAATCTGACAGATTTGGAGCACTTTTGCAAGGAAGAGTGGACAAATATTGCCAAGTCAAGTTGTGCCATGCTGATAGACTCCTACCCAAGAAGACTGAATGCTGTAATTAAATCAAAAAGTGCTTCAACAAAGTATTAGTTTAAGGGTGTTCACACTTATGCAATCAGCTTATTGTACGTTTTTTTATTTTTTGTATTTTTTCCCCCTAACATATTTGTTTGTTTTTCAATGGAATTGTAGGGGTTATAAGTAACATTAAAGGTGGGAAACGTTTTGAAATGATTTATTGTGGTCTCATTTTTTTATATCACAAAAACCTGGCATTTTAACAGGGGTGTGTGAACTTTTTATATCCACTGTAGGTAGAAAACTCTACACAGAGGCTATGATTTAGTAATAGTGCATTGGGTTACTAAAGAGAGAGGTGGCTGTAGTAAATTTGTTATATGGTCTACTGGGAGTGAGGGAGCTGAAAGAGGGTGTCACACTGAGAGCAGTTGTCTGTTTTATTCTGTGTTTTTAATTGCATTGTTTGGTACTTCATATGACATTATAGTCATACTTGTTTTAGACCATGTCAGTGATGATTGGTTTGGTTGTAGAGCTCACTGATCATCTGCAAACATTACATACAGTGTTGTGCTTGCAGATGTAAAGCTGATGGTCAGATTTAAGCATTTTTGGCTGGGGAGCAAGGATTTTTGCCTCTTCCTTTGTGCGGGTCTTCACTACCATCTCCTTTCTGTGTGTATGGACTCCAAGATTGTATACCTTTGGGGATAAATGTGCATTTCCACTCCCCAGGCTCTGTGGTTTCACCATTCACTAATAGAGAGGGTTTGTGATTGCAAACTTGATGTCTCTGATCATGTAAAGCACAGATAGATGATTGGAGGGTACTAATTTTATACCCATTGATTATAGGTATTACGTAAAGACCAACGAGAATAATTTTCAGGCTAATTTTCCTCCTGAATTATAGAGAACTCTTTCTCTTTTAAACACAAAAGCATAATATAAACATTGGCATTCCTTTTCTTATAGATTACTAATGATGATAGTTTAATGTTCTAGAATATTTACAAATCTGGCATTGACTACTTTACTTGATGTGTCCTAAGTTAAGGTATTTTTCACCTGTTGGAATTTGCTTTTTCCTTTCTGAAAAATTCCACATTCAACAGCTTTCATACTTGTGTACCACTGTACTCCATGATGTAGCACATTGGCTAAACATGTGCACACATCAGCCATGACCACCAGTCTTTTTTGTGTCATTCTCACATTTGATTTTGATCAGTACTGCCTTCAGTTACGTCTTACTTTTGTCTGCTTAAATCACAGTTGGTGTTAATGTGTCTATTAATTTAACAGCCAAACTCTTTACTGGCAGTGCCTGTACTGTCATGGAGAAGAGTACAATGTTGAAAACTGTCTCTGGTACCAGAATTTCACAGGAGGTAAAAAAAGAAAAAAAGTTATTGGTCTCTTTTTCCAAGGTGGCAGTGAATGAGAGCTGTTCAAGAGGGTCCTTTCCACAGCCCAAAAGTCAGATCATTATTGCAGGGAAAAAGGTCTAGAGTCCATTTGGCTTCCCATTGATTTTTGCAGGCAGTAGGCTCTTTGAGTAGTGAGGCTTCAGCCCTGACTGGTCCTCAGGCTCCTTCAAGGTTACTTGGATTGGGAAGTATGCCTTCGGCACCTACCTAGAAGGGATGCTTCCCAACGTTCTTGATCAGTCTCCCTGTTGTAATAGGTCAGTCTCTAGAGTCATATGCATGTGGATCGGTGATACTTGGGATATGGGAACTTTCATCATAAAACCTCTCTCTCCCATTCTACAGAGGTCAGTGAGCCCCAGTTGAGGAGGCTCTGTCAGCACATCCTGCAGCAGTACTCATGTCTCTGTAACTAGACATCCAAGAAGGTGTTTGATGCGTGGTGGGAGTTTGAGTTGTAGGTGCTTGAGTGCATCATTCAGGAATTTAGTCCAAAAGATATCTCCAGGTCCATGCAGGCCACTTTTCTCAGCTAATGCTGTCCTAGGCTAGCACAAGTGTCATCTGCTCCTGATACCTAGTGCTGGTCTACCATACATTTTCCCCTCATTTGAGGTAATGCCTGTGGTTAAGTGCGAATTGTGTCCCTATTTCCTGCCATGGGGCCTGTGAGGATTTAGAAGATCAGTAGAACATTGTTTCAGAGATAGACAAGGATAGCGAGTACCCAGCCCGTTCTGCATCACCATTGGATGACATCTTTGGAGATGCCCTCTAGTTTATGAGGAACAGCTTAAACTGTCCTGAAGGCTGCACGTCCCAGGGCTGGTTCCTCTGTGGTGTCTTTGGGTCCAAAGTAGGTCCCAGAGACACTATTTTATCATCCTTGCCATTAGCCATGGAGTACAAAGCTTTGGAGAGAGGTATGGAATAACCAGGCTTACGTAGTGAAGAAGGTGCTGGATAAGCCTGACTACCTCCTAGCATTTGGAATTCTTTTGCAGGACCTTATCTGCTGCTTTCACAGTTGGATACCATGTAGTCCATTGCGATTTTTACCATGCTGATACTTTGGCTAGGGCTGCATGGTCTGTCATGTACCTTTAGTGCTTGAAGTGGATGAGTTCTTTCTTTAAGAATCAACTTGAGAACATATCCTGGATGGCCCTTTTTGATGGGGAAGCTCTTCAACCAGGCTGCCACCATTCTAGAGGTCTCTAAGATCTACCTTTCTTTACTTCTGATCCTTACACTGCTAGACTTGGCCAGGCTGGAAGAGACCTCTGTATTTTCTGAGGAAGACCCTCGGGTGTCACATGGTCTTGCCTCTTTGGTGTCAGTAAAGCTGCTCATGTTGATAACCCCTTCAGCTGCCCTACCACAGTCCTGACTCTGTTCTGGAGTTGTCTGTTGAAGAGGCAGTTTTCAAAGTTCACACAGCTTTTTTTGGCACCTTTAGCTATATTTGAAGCTTGTTGGTTTTCTTCCAAAAAGACCTGCATTGGAAGATTTGTCTGTTTCAGCAGGGCTGATGGGACAGACTAAGTCTGTATTGATCAGAAGATGCATATTAGCTGTCCTGGTGCTGGAGATGAGGGTGAATGGTTTACTCCATCTGCTTCTTTTCCCAAAAGGGATGGATGATTTTTGTCTTGTTTCAGACCTCAGTGATTTCAACCAGCACGTCACATTTTTATTTGATTTGCTGATTGAGTTCCACACAGACAACTTTTCAAGTTCACTCTGAATAGGTTTCATTTCCAGTAAGTGCTGCCATTTAGTCTTTATTCAGTGCACAGAATATTTGCCATGGTATTCACTGTGGTGGCTGAATGTTTGCAGGGGAAGGGTCTGTTGATGTGTTTCCTTACCTGAATGTTTGACATTTGATTATCCTATCCAAGGACTTTCTGCAGCTAACCCATTTGGGTGCAGACTTGGATGTGTTTCTAGGAAGAAGTCCTGTCTATTCCTGGTTCAGAAGATGATCATTATCAAGTTGTCAAGGCAGAGTTGGACAGTATTCAGATTCTGTTGTTCCTGCTTTGGGAGAGTAGTCATGGTCCTAGCATCTGTTATTAGGATGAAGCCCAGGGTCCCGTAATAGACTGTTCTGTGCCTCCTGGGCTTTTGTAGACTTGATCTTCATGGAATTTGTATGACTGTAGACGAGGGAGTTGCGGTGAACTTTTTGAGTGGTCATTGCCTTATAAATTTACTGTTAATGTTGGCTGCTTTTAGGAGAGTCTTGGGTGGTTGGGGCATTCCCCATCAGTCTACTTTTAAGATTTGTACTTCTGCATCCAAACCTGCCACAGATCTTTATGAAAGATGTTTTGCTTATGGGCTGGAGAGTCCACCTAGGCTACCACATGTTCCCTAGAGTGTCGCCTTCATTTTACAGGGGACTGTCCATCAGTCTTTTTCAGATCAGGTAGGTACCTTGTACTACAATGGTTCATCTTTTTGCAGGTTATTTTGATATCTCCTAGACAGCTGTACAACTTGGGACAAATTTCTTCCATAATCAGGTAGTATGTATTGGCTGTTTCTATGCATTGTGACTTTATGGCAGACAGGATTGTGACCCAGCATCAGTTCTCTGACTTTCTGTACTGTTCTTAGGATGGTAGACTGGTTTGCCTGCTCTTTGAGTATAGTAGCTTATTGGCATTGAAGTACGCTTTTTGGAAAATGCCCTTCCTGGTGACTGTCACCTCTTCACAGCATATCTTGGAACTTCAGGGTCTGCTGTATAGGGAATCTTATTTGATCCCTCACAAAAGTAAGGTGTCCCTTAGGGAGACATTTGTTTCCAGAGATTGTTTCAGAGTTTTCTCTGAACAAGTCCATTAACCTCTTGGTTTTATTTGCAGCAGCAGAAACCAAGGAAGAATGGCTCTTTCTCATCCTGAATACATATGGGCAGCTCAGTTATTATCTTAAATGGGTGCATGAATTTAGAAGGATAGACCAGTTTATCTTCTTTACTACAGGGAAGGAGGAGCATACAGTTGTCAAGCAGAGAAATGATTTGACCGCTACACTGTATTTTGTCATCAGTCACCTAACTCCCATTTGACAAAATGCTTTTATCAAAGGAGTGGCTTCTTTCAGTACTTGCATCAAAAATATCTCATTTAGGGCCTTTTGTCCCTTCACCAGGTGATCCATGTTGCACTCTTTCATCGGGCATTACTGTCGCAACTACAGCTCAGTGAGTCAGGCCACATTCGAGAACCTAGCATTTCAAGGCTCAACCTATTTGAATTGTACAGTAACTGGTTTCTTTCATCTTATGATAATGTATGGGATTCATTTGATTCCGAGACCCTTACTGGGCAGTGCTTGATGTTAAATGTAGCAGATGCATGACATTTGCATAGAGGGTAGAGCCCTTACTATGGATAGGTGAGCTGTGTTTGATTAGCAGCTGGAGCTGGTGTCAGGGAAGACAGCATGAAGAAGCTTACTTCTCTTTGGAAGAAGGAATGGAAAGTGTATGCCTAGGCACACATTCTATGGTTGAATTATCCTAGGTGAGGAGCTAAAGATGTGAAAAGTTCAGAACAGACTGGGAATGGATATGAAACTGATGCTTGGTGGATGCCTACACTTTTGAACTTGTTAGACTCTGGTTTGTTGCCCTACCTGCCCCTTGCATTACATATGGACAGAGACAGTATCTAAAATGTGTTTTCTGCAATATCGCCCCAATAAAAACTTAATGGAATTCTCAAGAACTAATCACTATCCCACCCAGAACTAATCACGGCCCTGTAGGTAGTATGTAAAATGACCATGGAACTAGGCATGGGTAATTCTGACTAAAGGGATAACTGACTAGGCTTAAAGCGGCTGGCAAAGGCAGTTAGCCCAGTATTCACCTGCGAAATTGTAAATGTTCATTCAGGAAAACAGATAATGTAATGCAGCAAATCATCGCCTTATGGTATTATCTGGTAATTCATATGACATCACACTTTTGTGATATTTAAAAAAAAAAACAACAAAAAAAAAACGTAGTTTCAGCATAAATCTGGAAGGAAAATGAGCCTGATGTTATGAAAAAATCTGTTTCAGTGGAAGTTCACCGAAAACAAACAGTGTGCGCACATATGTTTTTATCAGCAGTGAATGAGTACCCTTTGACAGCATTAGAAGTAATGGCAAAGGAAACGAGTTCCATACAACGCATTTAGTCTACCAGTTGATGTGTAGGTTCCAGATTGAGTTGTTAATAAGCTAATTCCTGTGATACAGGGATTGAGTACCTTAGCCTTCATTTGCCCTACTATGTGACTTTAAACAAGTCACTTACCAGTCGGTGCTTTGGGGCAGTTAGGAAGTTGGGCTAGTTTCCTCAATGGTCTTCTAGACTACATGCCTGTCAACTCCCTAGGAGTCAAGATAATTCAATTATGTGACACAACAGGATAACTTAATTTCAGTATTTTGTTTGAAATTGTTGTCCACTCAGTGTTTGATACAGAAAACATGTATAACTGTATATGTGTGGTTCATTTGAAACTAAAAAACATATAACCTTAAACGCATGTGACAGAACACCATCTGCAGCAACCTAGTGGTTCACAAAAGTTTTCGTAATAAAGGTCTGTGGTAAGAAAGAAAGAAATTGATTACTTTTCATATTGTGTAGTTTTCACTGTATTAAGTAAATTTAGTTAAGAAAGGTTTTGACGTTTAAGTATGGCAAAATTATCTCACAACAGAGCTTGAGCGATTTAATTGTTTAATGTTTTGTTGGTTTTATTTTTCTTTGGTGGTAAAAATGGGACTGGATAATCACATAATATTACTTAAGGGCAGTTCTGATTGTGTTATTATAATAGGTAGAAGAAGCACTCAAGGTAATGGGCCATGTGTATGCATGAGTGCGTGTGTGTGTGCGCATGTGTGCGTGTCTGTCATAGTTATGCATGTGCACAAACGAGATTAGGTAGAAGTGGGAAGACATTGCCTCAAAGAATCATTGCTGGACATATCTTCAGTTACAGATAGGAAATAACCACTAAGTTTTGTTTTCTGTAGTCTGAAAATCAAGAACTCTCCAAAGAAGAGAAATTGCGTCAGAGGAAGGAGAAGAAACAACAGAAAAAGAACAGACGGGAAGACAAGGGAAATGCAGCACAGCCTGAAAAAAATGCTACAGAAAGCCAGGTTCAGCAACAGAAAGGTATGAAATTAAGAGTCAGAGCAAAGAAGTATGACTACCGTCCATCACATTCCTTCCCTTTATATTTGACTAGAATGCTGACACACACACACACACACACACTCACTTTGATTCTTTTGCGAGGATTAACGTAGAGGGAAGGAGTAAATTCTTATTAGCAAGGGCTTTCTGGTTTAGATTCTGTTTGTAACATTTGACACATTTTTGATAAATATTTTGTACATAATAACACTGTATATATTTTTGTACCTACCTTAACATGTTTTCCTTAAAACTTCATTTTATGTGATGTTACTTCAGTTTATGTGTAAGAAAATTGTAGTCGTCAGGCAGCATTACTGTGTTATGTGATGCAGGCAAGGGGGTTGATAACTGTAGAAGAATATGGTGATGCTAAGAGTTGTGTATATTCTGAGAACTTAGGAGTGAAAGGACAGACTGGACACTGAACACAGTTTTTCTATTTCATTTCTGTACTTAATGCTTTGCCACTGAATCTTTTCTTTTTCTGGTAGTTTCATTTCCTTCTCATAGAACCATTTATCTGATAAGAGGAGATCCTTAACAACACTACTAAGGTGGCAAGCATTAAGATTGTTTTGCAGACAAAACTTTCCCTGGTTGATAAAACACCCTTCTGCTTATCCATTAATGTATAGCAGTACCAAACCTCTCCAGGCCTCCATTGCAATGTTCATAGTTTTATTGAGGCAAATGGCTCCAGGTGACTTTTTGTCTTTCTGATGATGCTATTTCTTGAGTAAAACCTTTTCAGGCTATTTATTTTAGTCATTTGTAGCTGTCCAGTATGGGTTTCTTTATCTTGCTGAACTTTTTTCTCTCAGTTAATATCTTTTCTTTTCTTTTTTGGCCTAGGCCTACCCTCATGCTACAATGCTTGCAATAATCTCTGTCAAGAGCAACAGGGAAAATGGTATAGTTAATATTTTTTTAGAATTATTTGTTTGCCTCTCCATCCTCAACACTTAGTTTTATAGGAGTTTCTTTGAAATGTAATGTCGTTTGCCTTTATCTTTCTATTCTTCTTATGGGCATTTGCCCTTTCTTTTTCCTTGCTACAGTGGACTGTGAGAAAAAATCGCTTCCCAACTTGGGCACTCTAATTATGTGTACTGTTTCTTTTTTACAAATATCGTTATTAAATTATCACAACATATGAAGTCATACATTTGTATGAATTAAAACAGACAGTATTGACATATTTTCAGTTGCAAAGATTGTACATCACTTATAATCTGTCCAGTTATTGTCAAACATTACATAGCTCATTGAATTCCTGCCATTCCTTAAACATCATACCACCTCCAAAACATCATCATTCTACATGTATAGTTCCCACAATTCTCATTTTTGTCTGCGTAATTCGCTCCTACCCTTTTCTAAAGCTCCCACTTGCAGTTCGTGTCTTTACTGTATTCCCTATTTCTTGTACAGTTGGTTTAGCTTTTGATTACCATTTTCTAGTAATTGCTTTTCTGGCAGCCATCAGAATTAAACTCAGCAAGGCGTTACTGTGTCTAGTCAATTCCGATTCTGTAACACAGCTCAAAACAATCATTTCCTTAATTACACCAATTTGCTCACCCAATATTTCTGATAGTGTAGTCTGCAGGGAATTTTTAAAGTCTGCAAACTTATAACACTCCCAAAAAATGTATTCCCAATTACCTCTTTCTTGCCCTTTGCACATCCAACATTTGCAATCTACTTGAGAAAAAATTTCTTTGAAGTCTGCTTGGGGTATAGAAATACTTCTGCAAACACTTCCAAGCAAAGATTCTAAATCTTCCAGCCTTTGTTGCATATTTGGGAGCCAAACATGTATCCCCCCATTGTTTGTGCATTGCTTATCAAATCTCTTTCCAATCCTTTCTAACCTCCACTGATTCCTATTGTTGTCATGCAGTATTTTATATGGCCTACTAATTATCTCTTTAACAGCTTCTGTTCTGGATTCTAATAAACTCTACCAGTGCTGGTCTTTCGCTTAGGATCCCCCTATTTCTTTGTTTGCCAATACTCTGATATCAATCCTAGATAGGGAAAGGAATCTCTAGCCTACAGTCCAAATGAATTCTTGGCTTCTTCCCTTTCTACTAGCTTCCTTTGCCAGTTTTCTCAAGTACATTCCATTCCCCTCTTGCCTGTTCCCTGTGCCTCTAATTGTAGTCATCTCTATCGGCAGAATCTTCTTTCTCCATCCCCATGTTGACTTAGTTCGCAGAGTACTTTCTGCTGCTTTATAAATAAAATATTCTGTATGATTAATGTTGTTCTGGTTAAGAGTCTGCATCCAAATTCCCAGACTTGCCCTATTTCTGGAGCCCCCTCCATTTCATCATCATCCCTTTCCACTTTGAATTATAGCTTTCTGCATGTGCTATGTATAGTAGCTTAGACTGTGCAGCTCTGAAATACCCCTTCAAATCAGGTAATTCCCAACCACTGAAACAGACGGCTTCGGTGAATACAGTATTAAATCCTCATTCCTACTTTTAATGCAGTTTTGGAGAATTCATTACAAATAAAAAACTTATGCATGTTGTGTCACTTGTGGTTAACAGTACATAACTGTGTACCCACACACAAATTCGTTCAGCAATACCCTTATTTCTGGAGACATAATGAAATGAAGTATTTAGGAGTATGGATTAAAAAGGATCCTGTTATGGTAGCTAAGGGTATGTGGGAGGAGACTAAACAAAAGGTAATACAAAAACTGAGAAACTAGAAGTTATTGCCTATGGATATGGATAGGAAGATACAAGCAGTAAAATGTTTTTGGTTCCTTTAGTTTTATACACAGGTCACTTATATTGTTATCAAGCAGCAGAGAAGTTGTGGATAGTAATTAATACATGAGTTGAAAGATGTTATCTGGGAAGGAAGAGGGCAAGGGTCAGGTGGGATAAGTTAATCCTCCCGGTAGAACAAGGAGGTTTAGGATTACCTGATATGAAGCAATGTTTTAAAACTGCACAGTTAAGACTGTTGTATATAACAGAAGCTGAAAACTGCAATTCAAAATGCAAAGGGATGATGATGAAACGGTAAGAAAAGAATGGGATTCTGGGTGGAGATCCTTGAGAAGAAAAACAACCGTACAGAATATCATATTCATAAAGTGTTGGAGGTGTAATTGGGAAGAAGTAGGTACCTGGAAGCATATGTTCTCAGATTGTAATGAGTTTGCAGAATTTAAAAAAACTTTACAGAGTACCCTGTCAGAAATACTGGGTGAGCAAATTAATTTAACTAAGGAAATGATTTCTTGAGGTGGGATACAGAATCTGAATTGCCTAGACATAGTAAGTCCTTGTTAAGTTAAATTCTGGTAGCTGCCAAAAAGCAATTACTAGAAAATGGAAATCAAAGTCTGAACTAACTATACCGGAAGCAGTGAATATTGTAAAAGAGATAAAAGAACAGGAAGAAGGATCCTCAGGAAAAGGATAGGGGTAAATTACATAGAGAAAAGGAAATTGTGGGAACAATACATGCATAAAAATGCTTTGGAGGAGGAATGAGGTTTAAGAGAAGGCAGGAATTAAACAATGTATGTAATGCTGCTTTGACTAGATTGTGTAGAACAGTATACGTGATATATGATGTTTGCAAATGTGAACTTGTTAACATGGTTTGATTACTTTTATATAAATGTAAGTTTGCTGATATCACAATTGGTATTTCGATATAGGTGTTAAAAAAGAGATCCCCCAATTAATCTCAAGGTGGTGACTCTTGCCTCAGAAACTATCTCACTCCTCAGTTGTAGACATCCATTAATTATCCCACTTCCCAAAGTCCAACCCATTTTCTAATGACTTTTGCCCTATAGCTAACAGTTGCCTACTAGTCAAAATTCTTGAGAAAATTATTTGTAATCAAGTTTTTTATTACTGTAGTATATATGATATAATCTCTGACAAACAGCAAGGATTTAGGTCGAAGTACACCACCACAACAGCGATTTACTCCTTAATGAACTGAATCTACAGCAGTATGTTGGAGGATATGCTTGCTGGTGCTATCTTCCTTGGTCTCAAAAAGCCTTTGAAAATATCAACCAGTACTTACTGCCTTATAAATTACACACATTGTTTTTTTCTGGAGGTAGTTATCCTATGGTTTGAAAGCTTCTTGTCCAATAGAATCTTTACATTATGTGCCAATTGTTACTATTCAGGAACAGATAATCTTTACAAAGGTTTTCATGGATCAATAATGGGTCCTGTGTTACTTTCCCTATTAATAAATGACCTTCCAGTCAGTTTATACAATATCAGTCTTAACCTTTATGCAGATTATACTAGATCACAAACTCACTACAAACCATGCTACAACAATTGGCTGACTAGCAGATTGACAGCACTCAAAAATCCAGCATAATAATGTTTTGCCACTCAACAAAAAATACTTCATAACCCCCCATTAATAACAGTAAACCCAGCTGGGTTGCCCATTCTTCTCATTACAGCCCAAAAGTAGCAGGGGATACTATTAGATCAATCCTTAACCTTTTAATAAATGCACAGATATATGAAACTCTGTCTCAGTAACGTTATATATGAAATTTTGTGTGTAAAAACCACAGAAGTTAGGAAATTATTTGATTTAATTTACTGCACTCAGTGCTTGAATACATTCCCTCTTAATGTGCTTAAGTCACATAGAAATGATTTATTCACTGTCACACCAAGAAAACACCACCAATTAACCATCCACAGGCTAAGTGTTTGCCTGTCAAAGCTAGAGCAATGTTTCTGCAGTGTACCTTAAGTATAATTACTGATGTTAAGTTGTCTATCTCATCTTCATTCTTGCTGGTTGGGTTCGGAGCCGATCTTCGGCTCCGACTCGACCATCTTCTAAAGCTCGAGAGCTACATACTGGCTTGAGGCCTCCCCATATCCCATGATACCTGGCGCTAGAAACCCAGATCTCGTTTGCCGCTTCTGCTGCGAGGTTGCTCTTCTGGCTCAGGTCGTATAAAACTTTTATATTGTGTCTTTTCTGTCAAAAAATTAGTTTTAGTTAGTTTTAGAATAGAAATTCTCGTTTAGATATATCCTTGGTATTGTAGTTGGCTTCGTGTCTGAATCCTTGGCTTTTCCCCTCAGAAACTCATTTTTATTTAGAGAGTTTCCCCTCCCCTTTCTTTTTCGTCTTAAGGTTTTCCGTTTAAGTTAGAGGATAACCTTACCCTTAAAAGGTTTCTGTTTAAGTTGGAGGATAACCTTTGTTCTCCCTATCCCCCTTAAAAAAAAAAAAAAAAAATCCTTTATTACTGTTAGTTTAGCTATAGTTAATTATAGTTGTTGTAGTGTGGTTGGTTCTGGTAACTGTAGTGTATTTTTATTGTGGTTAGTTACCTTAACCCTTTGGTGTGTGTGTTTTTCCTTGGTTTGATTTTTTCAGGATGTCCAAGGATCCTAAGCCGTCCGGATTCAAGAAGTGTGACTCATGCTGTCAGAAGATGTCTCTGACAGATGGTCACACTTCTTGTGTTTATTGTTTGGGCGCCGTGCACCTGCAGGACTCTTGCTCAATTTGCCATGCATTCAGTCCAAGAGTCCTGCAGGAGCGCAAAAACAAATTGATCTTGAGGGGTCTGCTTAAACCCCAAGATTCACCGGCGAAGGCTCAGCCCGTGAAATCTTCTAGGCCACCTAAACCTTCGGCTCCCAGTTCGGAGCTGTCGTTGGGTGAAGCCATACCATCCATCTCGGCTCCGGCTGGAACCGATGTTCCTCCCTCCCATTCGGCTCCGACACGTTCTTCGAAGCCATCTGAGAGTCGAAAAAGGTCCAGGTCTCCTTCTCTGGAGTCGATATGTTCAGCTCCGAAGTCGCCTCTGCTCCAGTCCGAGCATAGTCATTGCTCATCCCACTCTTCTCGGTCCTCAAGACTTTCGGACCATGACTTGGAAAGAGTGGTCAGTAGGCTGTTAAAATCGCAGGCCCTAGCCAAAATGTTGTCCAGCCCCCCTCATCAGGTGTCGGCTCCATCCACAGCTGTAGATATTCCTCCTTCGACTCATCCTATGAGCTCGGAGCTGGAGTTCGTTGGGGTTTGAGTCGTGGAACCGTCGGCTCCGATGCCTTCTCCTTCGGTTCCGTCGTCGGCTCCGATCCCTTCCATGGTACCGTCCCTGGAGGGATCTGGGCGCCGAGACGCCCTCGTCGGCTCCGAGGGGGCGAGTGGCATCGGACCCTTGCCCGACCGCGCTCTCCCCCTCGGAGCTTCGGCTCAGGTGAGCTCGGCTCCCACATCTGCCTCAGAGCCGTCCCCCTCGGTACGGGGAGGGGTTCTGGTTTCTTTGGAACCGGAGCCATCTCTGCGTCCGGGCAGGGACGCCTTCGAGGTGATGAGTGTACTGGCCCCCAAGTCAGTCCCACGATCAACCCCATTGGCTCCTCCCCCTAGTGTTCCTGTGTCAGCCTCTACCCCTCTTCCAGACCCCAAGCATGGGGATCCAGGGCTCCAGGACACCCCTTTGGGTGTATCCTCTTCCGAGGCCTCCCCTGACCATTCAGAGGAGCCACCTCGCAAGAGGAAATGCAAGAGGAAGCATGTTGACTCCCCCGAGTCTGTCACATCAGATACCGACATAGAGGAGTCGGAAGGGTCCCCAAGATGCCCCTCTGAAGATGTCTCCTTCTCAGACATCCTTGAGATGCTTAGGCAGAGGGGGAACTGGACTACCCTAAGCCCTTCCGAGGATGAGTCGGTATTCCTGGACGCGTTTGGATCCTGATCTTCCACCTCCTGGGTGTCTCCGCCTTTTGACCCACTGATGTCTGTGGTGGCTCGGAAGGCATGGACGGCTCCAGACACAGTGGAACCGACCCCCTAGAACACCTGCCAAATTCATTACTGCACCGCAGGACAAACCGTTCTTGACCAAAGGTGTCCCTGTTGATGCCATGGTGGTAGCGGCGGCCACAAAGAAGGAGATGACTGAAACTTCTTCTTCTGTCCATCCCCCTAACAAGGAGTCCAGGATGATGGACAGATATGGGAAGCGGATGTTCTCTTCAGTGACATTTTCTATGCGGTCCCTGAATTACCTGTGCCACTGTACCCATCTTCAGAGGGATCTCCTGAAAGAGCTTGGAGATACCCTCCAAGATCCATCAGCTGAGGGGGCCCAGGCTAAGGCAGCCTCCCAGCTGGCGACTCTTAATTCAGTGATAAACTTCTCCATGAGGCTCATTTCGTATGCAGCCAATGGGGCGAGTAGAGCCGCAGGCACAGGTGTGGCCCTAAGGAGGCACGCTTGGATGCAGCTATGTAACTTTGCGGAACCTTTCAGAGCGTCTTTCACCAACACCCCTTTTGATGGTTCCTCTCTCTTTGGATCACAGGTGAAGGATGCCCTTACCGGGTGTGAGCAGGAAGGCAAGACTCTCTCTGCCGTAGGAGTCCATTTTTCCACTCCTTCCAGACCATATCCCAAGGGTCAGAAGAGTGGAAAGATGTGGTTCCGGAAATCCCAGGGAGCCTTGCCTGACACACGTGGTGAGTTTCCCTCCAGGGGCAGAGGAGGGAACAATAACAGGCGCTGCCCTCGTGGCAGAACGGGTCTGCAAAATCAGGGCAGCAGAGAATCTTTCTCTGACAAGCCCTTCCAGCATCCCTGAAGGGTTGCCTGGCTGCTCACCTCTGGAGGCAGTCGGGGGAAGATTATCGCTGTACCCAAGAGCCTGGCAAGACATAACACAAGACAAATGGGTACAGTCCATTATATCTGGAGGCTACAGAATCCCCTTTGTTCACGCTCCTTTCTTGTTGAACAAATCCCTTCCAGATGTTCCACCCAATCTAAGGGATCAAGCAGTTCAGGAAGTTTCAAAACTGCTAAGAAAAAGGGCCATCCAGCAAGTCCCAGCAGACCAGCAAGGTTTTGGTACCAAAAAAGACAGGGGACTGGAGACCCATTTTGGATCTCAGCAGACTAAACAGGTCTGTACAAAGAACGAAGTTTCGGATGGTCATGCTACAGTCCATTTTACCCTTCCTGGGTCAGGACAATTGGATGTGCTCCATAGATCTTCAGGATGCATACTACCACATCAAAATGGACAGGCGCTCCAGAAGATTCCTGTGCTTCCGGCTGGGAGCCAGCCATTATCAGTTCAGAGCTCTGCCCTTTGGTTTCACCACAGCCCCCAGGGTGTTCACCAAATGTATGGCAGTAGTTACCACTCACCTGAGACGGCAAGGATTCCA
The DNA here is from genome assembly GCF_019279795.1 of Protopterus annectens. Classification (NCBI taxonomy): domain Eukaryota; kingdom Metazoa; phylum Chordata; order Ceratodontiformes; family Protopteridae; genus Protopterus; species Protopterus annectens. Next base: position 1,308,213,295 of record NC_056728.1, on the reverse strand, counting down.
GGTTTTTCCGTAGCTAGACGACTGGCTCCTCACTGCTACCACCAGGCATCACCTTCTGCAAGCCAGAGACTATACTATCCAGACGTGCTCCAGACTAGGTATCACTATAAATTTCGAAAAATCTGCCTTGTCGCCTTGTCAGTCTATCATCTTTATAGGCGCAAACTTAAATACAAAAGACAGGTCAGCCAGCCTTCCACCAGACAGGGTGTTAGTCATTTGGCGGCATGTCCAGGTCTTGTTACAATGCAAGAGAATTCAAGCCAGGTTCGTCCTCCAAACCCTGGGTCTCATGGCAGCAGCAATCATACTCGTCCCTCTGACACGTTTTCACATGAGGATCCTCCAATGGCTTCTTTTCACCCAATGATCCTTCCAGCAGCTTCCCATGTCTCACATGATTATCATCACACAAACGTGCAAAAAGCACCTTGCGTGGTGGATGGTCTCCTCATCAGTGCCCCTGGGCAGACCATTTGTACTTCCCCCTCCAGTTGCTACGGTGACCACGGATGCCTCCCTGATCGGGTGAGGGGGGGGCATTATCAGGGCAGAACAGTCCAGGGTACCTGGCAGCCTCAAGAGTACCATATGCACATAAACGTCTTGGAGATGAGGGCCGTGCTTTTAGCGTTGCAAGCTTTTCAGGACTCTCTTCCTACCGGGACAATTGCAATTCAAACGGACAATATGTCAGTCGTGTGGTACATCAACAAGCAGGGTGGAACCAGGTCCTACCCCCTATGTCGAGAAGCACTCAGACTCTGGCAGTGGGCGATCTCTTCCCAACGGTTTCTGACCGCAACGCATATCCCTGGGAAATCCAACGTCATAGCAGACAGGCTGAGCAGAGCTATTCTCATGCCTCACGAGTGGTCTCTGAATCAAGTAGTAGCGGACCAAATCTTCTGCAAATGGGGGCAACCTTGCTGCGACCTTTTTTGCCACCCCCTTCAACAGCAAGTGCAGCAACTTCTTCTCTCTCCTACCACATCCAGAGCATTTCCCCAGAGACGCTCTAGTCCACGATTGGCCTCAGGGACTTCTATATGCCTTCCCTCCTTTTCCCCTAATTCCCAAGCTGATACAGAAAGCTACCGTATTGGGTTGCAGAATGATCCTCATTGCTCCGTACTGGCCTCAACAAATTTGGTTTCCGTTCCTTCATCATTATCTTATCGAGCAGTCTTGGACTCTGGACCCAGCTCCAGACCTCCTGATCCATCAATCGGGCGGGCTGCATCATTCCCTACAATCTCTCAAGCTCACGGCTTGGTTGCTCCACTTCCAGCCCTAGCCAGGCTTCCTGATATCTCCCAATCGGTGCGTGAAGTCATCTTATCATCGCACAAGTCTACCACTAGAAAAACTTATGCTAGTAAGTGGAAACGTTTTTCTTCCTGGGCAGAGGCTAAGAATATAGACCCCCTTTTCAGCCCCTGTTCACCACATCCTGGAATTTCTTGCGGAGCTCTTTCATACTGGGTCCGCTTCCTCTACAATTAGAGTGCAGTTAGCCGCAGTTTCAGATTTTCACGTTGGCCTTTCAGAAAGTAGTATAATGTCTCATAAGCTTTGTAAGGCCTTCCTCAGAGGAACCACTCTGCTCAGGCCCCCGGTTAGAGATCCTCCACCCTCGTGGGATCTGAATTTGATTCTAGCCTCTCTAATTTTGCCCCCCTTCAAACCTGCAGCTTCCTGTTCTTTGAAGTTTTTATCTTGGAAAACACTTTTCCTGGTAGCAATTACTTCAGCGAGAAGAGTTTCTGAACTGCAGGTTCTTTGTATCCGTCCACCGTACCTAGTGTTCCACAAAGACAGGGTTGCTCTTAGGATTAATCCTTCCTTCCTTCCTAAGATCTCTTCTGAGAATAACTTGAACCAGTCCATTGACCTTCCTGTATTTTTTCCCAACCATTCCAACAGGGGAGAATATAAGTTACATCAATTAGATGTTCACAGGCAACTACGCTTTTATTTGCATAGGACCAAGAACTTCAGAAAATCGGATCAGCTTTTCCTCTCTTATGCAGAGGGCAAACAAGGCCTACCAGTATCAAAAGTAACTTTATCTAGGTGGCTGACTTCTTTCATAACCTTTATCTATCAGCTGAGAAATAAAGAATTGCCTGTTAAACCTAGGGGCCACTCCACCAGAGCATTAGCCACTTCTGTTGTGTTTCAAGCTAGGTTGCCCATGGAATCTATTTGTGCAGCGGCCACATGGGCAAATCCTCATACTTTCATCTTGCATTATAAGTTGGACGTGGTTTCCAGGAGCAGAGCTCATTTTGGTTCCACTGTTCTGAAGAGTCTGTTCCACTGAGCCACCCAGGATATTAGGTGCTAGGGACACTGTCCCAACCAGCAAGAATGAAGGCGAGATAGACAACTTAACATAAAGAAGTTATGTACCTACCATAACGTTCCATGTTAGTTGTCTCCTCTCGCCGCCTTTCTTGCGTCCCACCCTCCATCCCCCTATCCTACTAGACTGAGAAGAGTTTCTCTATGGATTTACACTGGCTGAGTCTTCTCTGGCTGTCCCACTCTACCTAGTAGCCTCTATAGTTGGGCTTGTGTATGATAAGATAGGATTCCTTCATTGTTTTGTTTGCTGTTAGTCTTACCAAACGAGATCTGGGTTTCTAGCGCAAGGCATCATGGGATATGGGGAGGCCTCGAGCCAGTATGTAGCTCTCGAGCTTTAGAAGATGGCTGAGTCAGAGCCGAAGATCGGCTCTGAACCCAACCAGCAAGAAAGAAGGCGAGAGGAGACAACTAACATGGAACGTTATGGTAGGTACATAACTTCTTTTTACTGTACAACAGATGTTATCCCCTGCCAAAAACTCACATTTAGTTGTAACCTGATAAATAACAATAACCTACAGTTAGACAGTCATACACTTTTTCCATTACTGAGAAAACCTTCTGTAAAGTGTCTCCTTCAAATTGGAATGTCTTGCCTCAGAAGTTACTTAAGGCTAAAAAGCTGCTTTCATTCAAAAGTCTTTGAAAGCATGTTTCACTGAGATTACGCAATGTAAATATTTTAATGACCCTGACTTAATCGATTATTAGTTTCCAGCTATAATTATAACAACATAGGAAGTATACAGTTCATTCAAGGACTATGGCCATTGGTATAATTAATTCCCTGTAAATATTGTAAATGCGTATATTTCAGCTTTTCTGTAAAGGTAGTCAATGCATTACTATAGTTGAGACCATGGCACTCCTGTGGGTGTGATGTTTCAGCTGCCTCAACACCTGTTTTCTGACTGAAGTTGCCTCCGCACCTGTTTCCTGGTTGCAGAATTTGCCATTGGTAGATGTGGTTCAGACATAGCATGCAAAAAAAAAAAAAAATCAGCAGTCTGGGAGACAACTCAGTAGAGACGTTAACTTCTGGAATGGTTACTTGCCCAGAGGCAAGTGTTTACAGCAGCTTTTTAGTAGGTGTTGCCCATTCATGGGTGGTTAACATCCCAGTCTTGAGGGGCTTTGACTGACTCTGCAACTCTGAAGACATTCAGGGCGATCTGTCCTTCCAGGTATCTGCACGGGAGACCATTTCATTGGACAGATGGATCAAGACACTCTTGTCCACGAGTTAAAAGGGACTTTTCATAACACAGCCAGCCCCTCTATCTATTCCCTAGCCCAATATTCTACCCATCAGAAATTACTGGTAAAAAATGAGATCCACTACTTCCTCCAAAAAAGGAAAAAAAGAGCCATCCAAGAGGTTCCACCACTCCAGAAAGGGTCAGAATTTTGCCCCGGAGACTTTTTAGTACTATAAAGACAAAGAACTTCAGGCCAGTATTGGGTCTAAGCAGCCTAAACAACTGCATTCCAAAATAAATCTTTCACATAGTCTTGGTAAAGCCCTCCTTCACTGTAGATCATAAAAAGCCTTGACTTGCTTCTTGGATCACCAGAATGCCTGTGTCTGTATCAGGACTATAAACAAAGGTATGGGAATAGCTCCATTTCCAGTTTGCAGCTGGTCATTGTGAGATTAGGTCATTGTGAATTTAGGCTGCTTCTGTTCAAGCTCATCTCAGCTCCTATGGTGTTTACTAAATGCATTTCTGTACTAGCAGTCCACCAGCAGTTGTACAGAGCTAAATGTTTCTATACCTAGATGAGCTGCTTCTAGCCGCTGCTGCGGTTTAGGCTCTGACCGTAGCAAGGGGATTTCTGATCAAAATATTCTGCTGTTTTGGTGCAAGTGTGAACTTTGCAAAATCACAGGTGTACCACTGTTAGCAGCTCACATTTATTGGCTTCAGTTTGGGCACTTTTGTTTGCAGGCACATCTTCCAGAGGAGAGGATACAGTCCCTACTATTTAAGGTCTGTCTGGTTTTAGGTGCTGGAAGAATCTCAGCCCATCTGTGTCTCTATGATTTAAGTCTCATTGTGGCATCTATCCTGATAGGTCGCTGTGCCAGACTCCTCATTAGGTGGTACTATGGATTTTACGATATGTGATCACAAATATTAATTGGATCATGTGTCACACCATGTCTGAATCTCCAAGATGTACCTTTTGAGCCTGACCAAATGCAATCCCTTTTAGCTTTTCACTCTTACAGCTGGTGATACCATGTACTCCTCTGATTTAGGGTTCTGGGAGCATTGCAGCATGCAGATTGTTCAGAGTGGCTGGATGGTTTCTAAGTCCACCTTGCACATTAAAATTTGGAGATGATGATGGTTTTCCTCACCCTCTAGGCTTTTTGGAGGTCCCTTCCACAAACTGTTGCTGTTCAGTCCAGCAATATGGCTGTGATGTGGTACATTAGCAAGCAAAGAGAAACTTGGCCCCGTCTTTGTTAAAGAAATTGTTAGGGTGTGGGAATGGACCATTTGGGAAGATTGGTTTCTGGTAGTAAACCACATTCCTGATGAGAAATTCAGATAGTGTTTTTCCCATCCTTGTGTCTTGGTCACACTGACCTTCAAGGATTGCATAAAATTGTCTGAACTTCTGCTTGTAATTATATATTGTATTTGCTTTAGTTGTTTGGAATGACATATTCCTAAGAACTCCAGTTCTTTAGTGGTTGACCTCAGTCATTGTTTATTGATAGTTTGAGTAGTTCCTCAGCCCCTCAATGGCACACTTATTTCAGAGCTACAGCTAGCATTGCTGTCACCTATTTGGCTCATCAACCAGTGCCAAGTGCAGTCGTGACTTCTGTCTCATCTCTCCCCTGGGAGTGGAGGAATGTGTTCCACATGAACATTCTGGTCCAGAAATTGACCCCTGAACTCCTTTATACTTTTCCTCCAATTTCTTGTGATAGTGGTGGTGTTTCAGAAAGTGAAGCTTCACAGGAGCTGTTCTCACTACTGTTTGCTGGTCTTTATTCCCAGTCCTTCTGCCCCATTTGTTAGAGTTGCCTTTGCGATTGTACCCAATGCCCATCTAAGATGTCGCTAACCTGTTCGTTAGGCAAGGGTCACCTGGGCATTTTTTTCTCTCAAGCAACCATGTGGCTTCTCCAGTTCCACTAACAACCAGTAACCCCACTTTCTTCTGTCAAGTGGTTTAGATCATGTCTTCCTTACAAAAAATAGAAACTTGTAAAACTTATTGAGACAATTGGACCACTTCTCTGCAGCACAGGGAAGGGATTGGATCCTTTCTCAGCTCCTGTCACGTCCATGTATTTCTCAGATATTTGACTTCCTGAACTATATTGTCAATACAGCAACAAGGGGTGCACCCATACTGGATGTAGTCCTCACTTATATGGGAGAGTGCTGCACACCCCTAATGTATTGTCTTCTCTGGTAAGGTCAGACCATAAAATGGTGTCCATTGAAGTAAAAATAAAACTTGGAACTCCAACTAACCCTGGTGTATTCAGGAACTACTCTAAGGCTAGTTTCCTACTATTAAGTGATGACCTGGCAAAATTTCAAGCCTCCATAAACTCTGAGAGCACTGCTGCCTACGCAGAACTGTTCACAGAAAACCTATACAAGTATGTTAATAGCTGCATAGAGGCAGCTGTACCCACCAAGAAGAAGTATAGAACTAACTCAAAAAAAAAAAAAAGCCATCCTAGTCGTATTACAGCATTAATAATAGGCTGTATAACAAGAGGAGGAAAATGACAACAAAAATTAGGAGGTGCAGCACCCGCAAGATATAAGCACTCTCATCAAACTAAACAAACAACTCAAAGGGCAAATAAAGTATACTAAAGCCAAATTTGAGATAAGTTTGGTCTCCCAGGCCAAGGACAACCACAAGGCATTCTTTAGCTATGTCCATAACCTCAAAGGCAATGCACAAGTGTGTAGTGCTCATTGTAAATGGAACCAACAAATCTGAGTCAGAAAATATAGCAAACCTACAGGATGACAAATTTAGCTCCATATTTACCCCTTTCTCCCCATCAACCTTCCCTCAGGAAATACCATCAAATGTAACTGTCCCTGCTATCACTACGGAACAGGTCCTTAATGTTCTATCTAAGGCTAAGAACACTGCATCATTGGGCCCAGATAATATCCCAGGATGCGTTCTAAATAGTGTGAAACATGACCTATCAGGCTGTCTGGAATTGCTCTTTGACTGTATTTTCCAATCAGGTTTTGTGCCTTGTAAATGTAGAACAGCAATAGTCATCCCCCTGCACAAAGGTAGGCCTTCTACAGACCCTGGAAGCTACAGATCCACAAGTCTCAGTTGTTTCATGTGCAAAGTCATGGAAAGAATTTTCATGGAAATGATCAATAATGACATAAGAAGTCTCCAGACACTTGATCCAACCCAGTCTGGTTTCATAAAGGGTAGGTCATGCCTATTCAACCTGGTGGACTTCTTTGAGAAGGTCATCAAAGCAATGGTTGAGGGCAAAATGATTCATACTGCCTACCTTGACCTGGCCAAGGCATTTACACAGTACCCCCACTCGGGCATTGTTTACAAACTTAAGAAGTTAGGTGCAAACCCTTATGTCATCGGTGTATAGCCAACTGGCTCACAGACAGGACGCAGGAAGTTAGAATTGGGAAGTCCATCTCTGCAAAGAGGCCAGTCACAAGCAGAGTCCCCTAGGGGATCAGTCATGGGACTGCTTCTTTTTGGCTTTTACTTCTCTGAATTCAAGGCCAATGTCACTGGCCTCTGACTGACTAAATTTGCAGATAGTTGCAAATTAGAAATAGTCATTGAATCACCCAGCAACACAAATGTTCTCCAGGAAGTATAGAGGAAAAAAAACAATCTGGTTCCACACAGCAGTGAAAATCAATATGTCCTTTATTGTAGTAAGATAAGCGCTTTCTCAGAATGACATCCGCTTCATCAGACCAACAAAGATAGAATAACAGTTACATTTTAAACACTAAAACATCCAATCAAAAATCAGATAAAATGTGCATCATAGTTAAAAGCCATGTGATAAAATACATCCGTAAAATATATAGATCTTTAAAAAATTGAATAAAAACAGACTAAATGAACAATATGTACTTAAAAATGATAACGAATACAATAGTAAAATATAATAAAAGATTGACTATTGAAATATATATGATAAAATATTAAAAGAGAAATCAATGCTTTAATGGCCGTGCTTTAAGGAAGGGTTTCAGGGAAACTATGTTGTTTAAACCAGGAGGTTTATCAGCTCGAAAGTGCAAAATCCATTTCTGCTCACTAGATTCTGTTCTATTATTTATGTCACCTCCTCTCTTGATACTCTACAGAATCTCTAATACCATAAAGCTAAATTTATGTTTTTTACCCACTTTAGCTACATGTAGTGATAGTGCGCCGGTTTCTTTAACATTCCTAATATCCCTAAGGTGTTCAAGTATTCTCTATCCTTAAACACCCTGTTTGTTTTCCCTATATAAAATGAGAAGCAGGTAGTACAATAGCAAAAATAGACATTTTTTGTTCGACAATCTGCATAAAAAGCAGTATCTATCTTAAAACCCAAAGTGGGATGTGTGAAATTATTACCAATGTGTATATGTGTACAGGCCATACATATCTATGTACCAAGTCTATCAGATATTATAGTTGATTTAGTATTAAAGGATCGATAACAGAGCTGACTCTTAAGTGATCTATTATTTCTAAAAGCAAAATCTGGCTGTGTGTCAATGACCCCATTCAACTCATGTACAGTAGACAGAATATCCCAGTTCTTTTTAATATCACATGCTACATGCACATTGCTGGCAAAAGTCAATGGCATCCTTAGTGTATTCCTAGAGGTATCAGTGGAAGCGTCACTTGAGAAAGTATTGTCAGTATTATCCCTGTTGTTAATGCTAGTGGGGAGGGGGGAAAAGTATGGCTGGCACTTACCCGACCTATGCTGCCATCCTTCTGCTATTTGAGAATCAATAAGATGTTCTTCGTCTTCCCTTGCTGCAGTCCTGACTATTGGGGTATAGTCCGCGTCCCAGTCGGCCCGAATACCAGAGTATAAGGCTGACGTCGGTCATGGCGCCTTAGACTGACGTCAGTACGTCAGGGTACTAATGCGCATGACCGACGTCATTTCCTCAGTCTTTTTTGCCGCATGGTCCGATGCAGAAGCAATTTTGCGAGTGCAGGTTGGCGTTCTGAGATTTTCCGAAACCGGAGTTTCAGACCGAAACAGAGTTGGCTAAGTAACCCGTTGGGAACATTTTGGTTTTTCTTGCCTCAGTATTTAACCGGATGTCAGAAAAAGTGAATAACTGTATTTCTTGTGGGAAGCAGATACCATAGGGATTATCATACATTGTGTATACCTTGTTTAGGGCCTGAGCACGGCGTTGTTGGTTGCCGCTCTTGTGCTAGATTTAACAAGCGCACTATTAAGAGGAGGCTTGATTGTGCTAGGTTAGTGTTTGGGAAGCGTTGCAATTATAATATGCCGTCGGATGCTCCGGCGCCCGCTTCATCAAGAAGCGCAAGGACAAAACAGTGAAGCCTAGGGGTGAGGAACCGGCAGTCCCGGACGTCGGTTCTTTAGAAGGCTCAGGGGAGCCAGAGGTTTTGCCAGGAGTCTCTATGGAGTCTCAGGCAGATACTTTACTGTTACAGGATGTGCCCTCTCAGGAGGTAGGCCAGGCTGAGGGGCTTCTCAGGTAACTGTTCTTCCCTCTCTTCCCAAGGTAGTTAGGGCCTCTCCTTCTGTTGCCAAAGCTTCTTTTAGAGGTAGGCCAAGTTCAGCTTCTGTGGGGGCTTCTCCTAGCATTTCGGCTCTGTGCCTAAGAAACATATGCTTAAAATGGCAGAAGATTTGATTACTCTGATTAGAGGTTCTATGGCCCGCCTGATAAGAGGCCTAGGGTGGAACAGGAGTTTGATAGTTTTGAACAGTGTTCACAGGCTTCAGAGTCTTCTGTGGAAGACTTGCAAGAGTTTCCTGCTTATTCTGATTCTGATGTGGATGATTCCACTCCTACAGCTTCTCCTCCTGAGGATTTTTCATTTTCAGAGACTCTTCACTCCATGAGGGAGCACTTTAAATGGGAAGGCCAGGATTACTCTGATTCCAGGAAAAGGCTTAGGGAATTCTTGTTTTTACCTCAGCATAGGCCCTTAGCTATTCCTCCTGTGTTGAATGTGGTGGAGGATGTTTTTGCAGAGGCTTCCCTGAACCCTGACTCCTTGCCTCCTGCTCCTGTTAAGCCTGATAGGTATTATAGGGTGCCCGAAGCTCATAAGTATTTGTTTAAGAGTCCCAGGGCGGACCCAGAAACTGTTTCTCAGGGGCCTAAAGGTGTTAAAGCTTCTGTGGTTAAAAATCCTGTACCCTCTGATAAAGAGGCAAGGGCTTTGGATAGGTGGGGTAAGAAAGTATATACTTCTTCCACTCTAGCCATGAGGGCGTTGAATTGTCAGTTTCATATGCTGAAATATCAGAATTATCTCCTTTCACAATTGAAATCTAAGGTGGATGCTTTGGCGGAAGGTATTGAGTGTAAAGAATTGCTGGATTTGGTTCATGTGTCTGAACAAGTGGGTAAGCATTCTTTGCAGTGTGGTTTTGATGCTGTTCAGGCCTCCTCGAGGGTGGCTGCTACTAGTTCTGTTCTTCGCAGACATGCCTGGTTGAAGGATCAGAATTTAGCTGAGCATGTTAAGACCAGGATTTTGGATGCTCCTTTACAGTCTGATGTGTTGTTTGGACCGCCTGTGGAAGCAGTTTTAAAGAAAATGGAGGACAAAGCTAAGTCTATGCAGACTGTTAAAGATTTTTTGCCGGTGCAGCCTCCGGAGTTTAGTAGAAATTGGCCTGCTAAGGGGTGGACATATCCTGCTTATGGTTCCCAGTCTAGGGGTAGGTCTAGACGTGGTAGGGGCAGGGCTCAAGGTTCGTTTAGGCCTACATCAGACAGTTCACCTGCTCAGACTTCTGGTGAGGGCAGGGGTCAGTCCTTTCGTAAGCAGAACCAATGACCTGCCTTTTCAGCTGCCAGTGGACTCTCGTCTGGCAGCTCCTTTGGGAGGAAGATTGTCTCTTTTCAAAGAAAATTGGGATTTAATCACTCAAGACAGATGGGTGCTGGATATCATTCATCACGGTTACAGATTTTATTTCCACACAATGCCCCCTTTCAAAGGCATGCCAGATGTTCCTCCTCCACAAAGAAAAGAGGCTCACAAGCAAGTTTCTCAGTTACTCCAGATAGGGGCCATTCAGCCAGTCCCTGTATCAGAAAGGGGCTTCGATTTTATTCTCGCCTGTTCCTAGTACCAAAGAAGGGGAACACGTGGAGACCAATTTTGGATTTATCTATCCTCAACACTTATCTGGACATTCCCAAGTTCAAGATGTTGACGTTACAGCAACTGTTACCTCTGCTGGGCAAGGATCACTGGATGGTAACTTTGGATCTCAAGGAAGCCTACCTTCATGTGCCTATAAGGCTAAGTTGCAGAAAGTATCTGCGATTTCGAACTGGAGATTTTCATTATCAGTTCTCTGCATTGCCCTTTGGCTTATCTACTGCGCCCAGAGTATTCACAAAGGTTCTGGCTCCAGTGATAGCTTACTTCAGGCTTCAAGGCATTCAAATCTACCCTTACTTGGACGACTGCCTGATTCTGGCTCAAGAAAAGGAACACCTTCTACAGCATCTGGAATATGTCATAGCAGTGCTAAGATGCCTAGGGTATTCTGTGAACGAAATAAAGTCCAGTCTAGTACCCTCTCAAGACATGTGCTTTCTGGGTGTGAGACTGAATACAGCAGCCCAGATGGCCTTTTTAACCCCGGACAAACAAAAGAGTCTGTCACTTTACTTCCATCAACTATCTCATCAGTCCGTGCTGACTGCAAGGACAGTCCTTCAAGCATTAGGGTTCATGGCATCTTGTATTCTGGTGCTTCCCAATGCCAAACTGCATATGAGGAAGCTGCAATGGTATCTCAAAAATGTATGGACACAGCACTGCCAAGATTTCGACACTGTCATTCACATAATACCTTGCCTTCAAAGGAATTCTTGTGGTGGGCTCAGGAATGTCACCTAAACAAGGGACTCTCTGTGACCCGGCCAGAGGCGAGTCAGATTTTAACGACAGATGCCTCGGACACTGCTTGGGGAGCTCATCTAAATGGAAAGTGGATACAAGACAAGTGGCCTGCCAGACTACAGCATCTACATATCAACATGAAGGAGATGTTAGCAGTCCAGTTTGCATTGCTGGCGTTCAAGGAGTTACTTCTTCCAGGGCAGGTGTTGATTCTAACAGACAACACAACTGTCATGTGGTACATCAACAAGCAATGGGGAACACATTCTTATCCTCTATGCAGGCTAGCAATGATTTTATGGGAGACTGCGTTAAGCCTGCAACTGACTCTTCAGGCAAGGTTTCTGCCAGGAGCACAGAACTCCCTAGCAGATGTATTAAGCAGACAAATCATGGATCCCCACGAGTGGAAACTGGATCTTCATGTATTTCAGAAATTGACAGTGTCATGGGGAACTCCAGACATAGATCTGTTAAACTTCTCCACTAAACCACCAGCTGCCAAAGTATTGCACAAAGGGGTTTCATCACACAGCTTGGAAAGTGGATGCTCTGTCTTTCAGTTGGAAAAACCTTCATGTCTATGCCTTTCCACCTCTGCCTCTTCTTCCAAAGGTATTATTAAAGGTCAGACAGGACAGGCCAAGGATGATTTTGATAGCTCCAGATTGGCCTCGGCAACACTGGTACCCACTTCTAAGGAGTCTTGTAAAGAAGCCTCCATGGCCTTTACCTCTGATTCCTCATCTGTTATCTCAGAAGGACGGTCATCTGCTCAATGTCAAGCTTCAATCTCTTCATCTCACAGCTTGGCATATTCTGTGTTGAAGCACAGCAGGTCTCAGCTTCCTCAACAAGTTTTAAATGTGATTATGGAAGCTAGAAGGCCTAGTACTAGGAGAGTGTACGCAGAAAAATGGAAGAGATTTTTATTTTGGAGTACAGCAAAGAATTTGGAGATTTCAGAGCCTAATTTGAGTGTGGCTCTTCAATATCTTACTGAATTATTGGACAAAGGTTTGTCCTTCTCTTCCATAAAGATTCATGCTGCAGCAATTTCAGCTCACTATGATTGTGACCCGCCTTTGTTTTCACATCCTTTGTTCAAGCAGTTTCTTAGAGGGGCAAAGAATATAAGACCCCCACGTAGAGCTCCTACTCCTGCTTGGGATCTCAATTTTGTGTTGGAAAAACTTACTCTACAACCTTTTGAGCCTGCAGCTACTGCTGAATTGAAATATTTGTCATGGAAGACTGCTTTTCTGTTGGCTATTACTTCTGCAAGAAGGGTGTCTGAGTTGCAGGCCCTTATGGCAGTAGAGCCCTTTTGGTTTTCCATAAGGACAGGGTTTCATTACGTACTAATCCTTCCTTTATGCCTAAGGTGGTTTCTAGTGTGGCTTTAAACCAAACTATTCATTTGCCTACGTTTTTTGCAGATTCTCAAAATAAAGGGGAAAAGATTTTGCACACTTTAGATGTACACAGGCAATTGCGTTATTATTTGAGCAGGACTAAAAATTTTAGGCAGTCTCAGCAGTTACTTGTTTCTTTTGCTTTGAGTTCACAGGGCAAGCCTGTGTCAAAACAAACTATTTCTTGGTGGATTGGCTTTTGCATTGCATTTTGTTATTCCCATCATGGCAAAGAGGTTCCAGCTGGGATTAGGCCTCATTCCACTAGGGCTACTGCCACTTCAACAGCATTTCTAAGGGGTGGCAACTAAGGATATTCTGGAAGCAGCTACTTGGAGTTCAGTGCATACTTTCTCTAGGCATTATCACCTGCCTATATACTCTAAGACTAGGGCTGGTTTTGCCACAGCTGTTTTACAAGGCATGTTGTCAGCTCCTGTTACTTTATAATTTGCCAGCCTCCCTTACCTCTGCTTTGGGATTCTACCCAATAGTCAGGACTGCAGCAAGGGAAGACGAAGAACATAGTACAGTTTTGTACCTACCATAAATGTAGATGTTCGAGGATTCCCTTGCTGCAGTCCAATTTACCCTCCCTCCTTCCCCTCTGTGTTTCAGGGTGGTTGTGTAGGTGAGTTTACATGCTTATATTTTTGTATATATTGCTGTATATATTGTACATGTTTTTTGGTGCAGGTTGTTTTTGGGACTTGTCTTTTTGGGTCTTCTGACATCTGGGGCAAGAAAAGACTGAGGAAATGACGTCGGTCATGCGCATTAGTACCCTGACGTACTGGCGTCAGTCTAAGGCGCCATGACCGACGTCAGCCTTATACTCTGGTATTCGGGCCGACTGGGACGCGGACTATACCCCAATAGTCAGGACTGCAGCAAGGGAATCCTCGAACATCTACATTTATGGTAGGTACAAAACTGTACTTTTACTACTATAGCCTCTTTCTAAAAATTCTTGTTTGTGTTTGTAATGCAACAATGAGACTATCATCATCATTAAAAAGTCTCATAGTTCGAAATATCTGTCCTTTCAAAACATTAAATTTCATTTGATTCGGATACATACTACCATAGTGTAGAACATTATTCTTTCTAACAGTTTTCTTATACAAAGTAATAGACACAGTGGATAAATTATTTTTAGTAACTTTAACATCCAAAACCTCTACTTCTTTATCAGAATATTTATAAGTAAAACTCAAGAAAGTATTTAACTGATTTAAGTATAAAAGAAACTCTTGTAGCCACTGCTGAGCCATGCCATAACAAAAAAATATCATCCACAAAATGTTTATACCATTTGATGTTAATCTGGTATTCATTATTCGAAAGTACATGTTTAGCTTCCCAATTAGCTAGGGATAGGTTGGCGTAGCTATTATCACAAGCTGTGCCCATAGCTACGCCAACTTTTTGTGCATAATAAATATCATTAAAAATAAACACATTGTTTTCTAGGATGGTTTCCTGTTATTCTATCTTTGTTGGTCTGATGAAGCGAATGTTATTCTGAGAAAGCGCTTACCTTACTACAATAAAGGACATATTGATTTTCACTGCTGTGTGGAACCAGATTATTTTTCTTTTCCTGTATTCTGTGATTTTTGCATCTGATTCCATATTTGGTTCAAGGACTGTTTTCGTTTGTTCTCCAGGAAGGGCTGATACAGACAAACAACTGGTGCCAGAGACAAGGACTATAACGAAATGCATAACAGTATCCTTTGGGAAGTCATCCACCCCTGTTAACTATCATATTGACAAACCCCCCCCCCCAAGAGATGAACCAGTGAACGGGGACTTGGGGGACACATGTAGACAGTACTCTATCCTTTGACCATAGTGTGTCTACAGTAGCGAGGAAATCATTCTATGTTGTGCAACTTAAAAAGAAAGGTATGGCATCTTAGGTCCAAGAAAGTCATTGTTCCACTGAATTTGGCAGTCATCAGACCTGTCATTGAGTACAATGTCCCCTTTGGTATGTACCTAGCAAGGCATATCAAACAGTTGGAACATAGAAGAATTATTTGGAGAAATTAAAAAAAAAAAAATTCTTCACTAAAAGAATACTGGGCATAAGTAACATGTCCTATGCAGACCGCCTCAAGGCCCTATCCCTGTATTGTGTCTCCTACATGCTGTTGAGGGGAGATCTGTGCCTGGCGTACAAGGCATCGTCAGTGCAAATGCCTAGGGCCAGCTGGTCAACACCCCCCACAAGATGTGATAATGTCTTGGACATTGTATTAACCAACATGAGTGACCACTGCAGCATTCCTACAGTGTCATCCTCCCTGGTAAGATCTGACCACAAAGCTATCACTTTCAAAGTCACCATCTCCCTTGATGATCCCCCCCCCCCCACTAGGGTCAAACATAAAAACTTCTCCAAAGTTGATTACAACCTCCTGAGGGAAGGTAAACAGCTTCAAAGCCCCCTCCCCCTCTGTAAGAACTGGCACAAATGTCCAAACCTACAACAAAGGACTATAAGAGCACTAATGAATTCCTTAAAGCAAACTTCAAGTCCAAACTGGCCACATCTACTAAAGACCATCATAAGACCTTCTTCATGTATGTGCACAATGTCAAAGGAAGCACTCAGATCTGCAGAGAACTGGTGGTCAAGGACACCACATACACAAATGCCGTAGATATAGCCAACCTGCTGGCAGACAGTTTCAGCAAAAACTTCATCCCTCTGTTCCCCAATCAGTAAATCAGGACATCCCCACCACCTGCTTCCCTCTCCTTATCTATAGGGAGCAAGTAATCACTGCCCTCTCAAAGGCAAAAAATGCAGCCTCCATGGGATCCATTAACATCCCAGGATGCATCCTACATGAACTCGGACAGGAACTTGCAGCACCATTAGGTACCCTATTCAACCAAAGCCTGAGTACCGGGTTCATTCCAGCTGAGTGGAGAACAGCCACTGTCATCCCTTTGCACAAAGCTGGAGCGTCCACTGATCCAGCAAGTTGTAGACCCATCAGCTTAACTAGGCTGATCTGCAAGGCCATGGAATGGATTATGATGGATCTCAACCTCTCGATCGCACACAGTTTGGTTTCGTCAAAGGGAGGTCATGCCTGTTAAATTTGGTCAACTTCTTTGAGACAGTCACCAAAACCATGGAAAGGGAAAGACTGTGCACACCTCCTCCTTTGACCTGGCCCTTTCGATACTATTCCTCACTTGGGTGTAATAGGTAAACTCGCTCAACTAGGCATCAATCCATATGTTACTATATAAGTAGCAAACTGGCTCACTGATAGAACCCACCTAGTCAAAACAGGGGAAGCCACCTCAAGCAATAGACCCTTAGTGAGCGGTGTTCCCCTGGGATCAGTTTTGGGGCCTCTGTTGTTTGGGTATACTTTTCTGAGGTGCAGACCAAAACCAGTGGGCTATGGCTAACCATGTTTGTAGATGGCTGCAAGCCGGGCACTGTCATCAGTTCCCCCTAGTGATGTAGGCAATCTCCAAGAGGGTCTCACCAAAGGAAATGACTGGTGCCAGAAACATGGCCTTAAACGGAATCATCATCATCCCCTTTGAGGAGAGTGACATCCCCACAAATGATCACATTAATAACAAGGTCCTAAGCATGCAGTCAGTCATGAGGGACTTGGGCACCCAGATTGATAGCAGACTGACTTTTGACCACTGTATTGCCTCCGTTGTAAGGAAAGCTTTCTACATGGCCCACCTTATTAGGAAGAGTATCTCAAGCAGGGACATGGAGGTCATAACATCCCTGTATTCTTCCCTTGTAAGACCCATTATTGAGTGCAGTGCCCCTTTTGGCGTGTACCTCTCAAAGCGCATGCAGCAGCTGGAGAGACCACAGAAGTTCCTCATCAGGAGAATCCAGGACCTCAAACATCTACCGTACACAGATAAGCTAAAAGCTCTGTCCCTCTACTCAGTCTCATACAGACTCAGAGGTGACCTCTGTCTGGCATGCAAAGCAGTCTCAGACCCCATCTTGATGGGACTACTGCATATCTGCAAGTCAAGCTCCACTCAAGTAATCCTCACGCGTGACTCAGTCTGATCTGTGACATCAGTAGGACTTGTTGATGGGAGAGAGTTGTGTCCCAGAGACTCCCACTTCTGTGGAATAGACTCCTTGTCTAAGTCAAGCAGAGTACCTCTTTAACCCTTTTTTAACCTTGACGAGTGGATGGGAAACAGAAAGTTTACCCCAGGGATCACTTCAATGGCTCTGCTGGACAGAGGCACAGGGAACTAATCTAAGGGGGCGGCGAAAGCCGACACATTCCGGCTAGGCTTATAAATGCCTTCGGGCAGATGGCCTAGTACCTACCTATGAACCTATAAGTGCAACCTGGATAACTGGATAGGGAACAGAAAATATACTCCTGGGATTCTACCAGTGTCCCTGCTGGACAGGAGCATCAGATGTTGACTTGTCAGAACATGGGCTAAATTTTTGGCTAGGCTTGTAGTGGCCTCAAGGCCAGTAGCCTGGTAACTTCCTGTGATCTTGTGAAACCTTACCTGTGATATAAATATGACCTGCTAGAGAGGCAGGTATATATCCCAGAGACTATCCCATCTCTGGAACAGGCTGCTAACCCAATTCAGGTGGCTGAGGAACAGGAAATTCATCCCTAGTTTGGCATCTGTTTTTCTAATGGACACTGGCAGCCTGTAAATGTTTCATCTTCCAGGCCCCTGCTTGCAAGTATTTCACCTCACAAGCCCCTGCTTACACTTATCAAGGGTACCAGAGCTTGTCAGAGATTTGGGATGTATGGCTAGGCTTAAAAAGGCCGTTGTGGTCATTAGCTTATTAAACACCTGTGAACTGTTGGAGACCATCTTGCAGCCATTTGTAATTGTCATGAAGGTTTTGTTTTCCCTTTCTTGGCTTCATTAAAGGTTTATAAGCCCTTTCATAAGGGTAAATGCTTAACTAAATCTTCTTTACTGAATCCTCTGCGTTGGGCTTGTCTTTGGTACTGGAGAAGTACATTTTGCTCCCCTATGAGCCTTTGGTTTCTGATTACCTATCCTACATATTATTCCTTGTGGGTTTTTCTTCTACCAGGTGAATTTCTGAGATGCATGCATTATCTGTTGACCTCAGTATTTGGTATTTCATACATAGAGACAGGTTCACCCCCCTCACTAGCACTTCTTTTATGTCACAAGTTGCTATCAAGACTAAGTTCCACCTCTGTATCCTTGTATCTGTCCACTGCAGTGTAGAGAGAGAAAGCTGTAACTGCAAACAAAGTGACTCAAGTTGGATTAGTATCTCAACTGCCTGCTGCAGCTGGTGAGGGGGAGTAGTGGAGAGGAGTTAGCCTGTTCGCAGAGAGGAGGTTATGTGAGCATATTTCTGGTGGCCTGCAGTCACATGGCTGAATCTCCACTAGACACTGGAGCATCCATGGAAGCACTGGCCTCAAGTGGGATTGGGCTGTCCTGAAGGCTTGCATCATTTGTAGAAGTTAGTAACATGCCCTTATTGATGCCCATTGCACTGCAAACCCTGGACGTGTCATTGAGCATATGCTGTAGGGTTAGGCCTTATGGAAAAATGAACGACCCCTAATGGCTGCCTAAATGACAGCCATTATCTGTGTATTCTCACATGGGTGTATATGAACAAATGAGTTAACTGTTAAAGAGAGGGTTTGATGTTTAACAGTCAGTGTTTGGGGGGGGGGGGTGCAGAAAGCTCAGAAAAAAACTATATCCACCTGCTTCTCAAAAAAAAAAAAATGTATATATTTATAGCCATGTACCTGTGATTTTTTTTTTAACCAGTGACATGCAGTACCTTCAGATCTTATGAAAGTCAGTGGTTATCCACAGAGGTAGTCAGTTGATCATGTTCATTCAGTCTGTCCGATCTGATGTCAAGGGTCCTCGACCCCAGATAGAATCCTATCCGGTCAATTTTGTGCTCCATCTTCAAGCTCTTCCAAACTTTTTACCCATAATACCATGCTTCTCCCAGACTAGCTCAGATCTTGTTTTCTGCCTCTTGAAGTAGCAACACTGGTATTGGCCTCTTATTTGTTAATTTGATTAAGTGCAGAGTGGCTGATTGTGACCCTTTGGTCTTATTTAATAAGATTTTTATCTTTTATATAGATAGTGTAGTGATATATTTTTGTTTTTAAAGGTTATTTAATAGTTTATTATATCCCTTCCATTCTTGGCTGTGATAACATTTTGTTAACTGTTCTTGTAAAGCTAGTTTGCATAGTTAGGATAGAATTAGTGCTTTAACTCTAGTTATGTTTGTGTGGTTCCATTTAAAATTTCTGTGTGGCTGCCTTCTTGCTTAATCTTTATTCTAAAGTTTTTATATAGATTATTCTTATATTTAGAATAAATGTGTATACACTAACATAAAATTTAGTCTCCTTGAATAGACTGAATGTTGTAGACTTTTTTTCCTGTTTAGCTGCAGTACGTGTTGGATTTTGTGTTGGTAAGCGATATGATGGAGAAAGCTACCAAATTCAAAAAATGTGCCAAGTGTGGGCATAAAATTGCCTTAAAAGACCCCCATGATTTTTGTGTGGTCTGCCTGGGGGTTGCACATGTCAGTGCCGCGTGCAGAATCTGTGCTGACTTTGGGCCCAGGGCTCTTTCAATAAATTGATTGTCAAAGACCTTCTTCCTTCTCATCTGGAGCCGGTCAAATCCAAAACGTCTTCAGAGAAAACCCTGTACACCATGGATTTGGAGTTGAGGAATTGCCCTTCTGATATTTTGTTTCCAGTGTTGAATCCTTAGGCTCCGACAATCAAAGATCATGTGGCTCAGACCTGAATCTATACATGCTTCCAGCTCCAGAATTATTGGCTCTCATCACCATTCAGGATTCTCCCAAGAGAAGTGAGAAGTCAATTTCTAGACCCTCTTCAGCTATATCCACAAGGCCCTTCAAATATTTTAAAAGTGCCTCAAGAGGATTTGGATCACCTGCAACCTAAATTTCTCAAAACCCAGACCAAGATGGTGGTCATTGCAACTCATCTGCTCAAAAGCTGTCTAAATCGATGAATTTCACCCAGTCCAGGTTGCCTCTGATCCATCCATTGGCTCCAATCTCATTGGATCCATTTGGTTAAATGGATCCTATGGTCCAGGAATCATTGATTCAGATGTAATTGGCTCCAGGGATTTTAGATATGACTCCTCCAACACGGATTCTGTCAGACTTGGTGTTGGAGTCTCAGAGCCGAGAAATCAGGGGAACAAGTCTAGTTATTCTGTCAGAGATGTCAGACTTTGCGACTTCAGCTCCGGTCCCCTTCCTCAGTGCCGACCAGTCAGGTCCAAGGATTCACCTGGGTCGCTTTCACACTCTTTGTTTGGGGAGTTGGATATGGCCATGGTTGTGGTAGCTTCAGATCCTGTGAAGGTTGGAGTGGTGGTCTGACTGCTGGGAGGATCATTTCATTGATTTTCAAAGTGGCTCCTTAGGTTCATCCAGCTAGGTTTCCGCCACATGACCCCTGCTCATTGGGTTTGACATTGCGACAAGCGCCATCTGGGCAGATTTATTCCATAGACCATAAACGTCCTGTGCTACTGCAGAGACACCCCTCAAAAAAACTCAACCCTCCTCCCCTGAGCCACCTAAGAAGAAGACATGTAAGAGGAAGCATCAAGAGTCACCTACTGAGTTGGTCACTTTGGATACTCATTCAGATGATGGAGAAAGCTCCCCATGATCCCCTCCCAAGGACTTTTCTTTCAGAGGGATCCTGGAGCTCATGAGACACAGGGGATCATGGAAAACTGACCTCCCCTCCCCACAGGATGAAGCCATATCATTTGAGTCATATGGATTACTCCTACATCCTGGTTGGTCCCTTGTGCTGGCAAGTTGGAGTTAGCAGTGCAGAAATTGTGGCAGGAACCCAACACATGTGAGTTTGTCCCAAGAAAGCATAACAAAATGCTACACTGTCGTAAGGACTAGCCCCTTCGGGTGAAGATTCCCCAGTTATACTATATCATAATTGTCAGAGCTGCTACAAAAGAGTTGTCTGAGGACAACTCATCTATCTGTCCACCTAGCAAGGAGTCCAGGGCTATGGATAGACTGTGGAAGTGAGCATATACTTCCGTAGATACCTGGGCCATGAACTATATCACTCATATGATAAGATTCATCAGTGCTCTGTCTCAACAAGCATTATACACTCTGAAAAACCCTATTACACCAGAGTCACGGAAGCAACTTCAAGTCATTCTGTTGACAGTATCCCCAACCATTCCACGTGCCTGTTACATAACATGATGGACGGAGTGGCGAAAGCAGCTGGAGCAGATATTGCCATGAGATGCCACTCATGGGTGCGTTTGTGTGACTTTGCAGACAACTTGAAGGCACCTATCACAAATGGCCCCTTTAAAGGATCCTCCTCATTTGGTTCCCCAGTGAAAGAAAGAATACAGAAGAGTGACTAGGAATGCAAGACCCTCTTTATGGTAAGTGTGAAGTTTGAGACACCTCAACAGATCTTTAATAGAAACAAAAAAGGGTCTTTTTCACTTTGATTTTGTAAGTCTAGACATCAGTAGGACTCCTCTTCTGTCAGAAGTGGCCAAGGCAGAAGAGGCCATTTTAATGAACTCAGGCCTAGATGCTAGAGGTCTCCACAGAATCAGGGATACTGTGGACCCTTCTCTGACAAACACCCCCAGAATCCCTGCATGTTTGTCCAACTGCTCCACTCTGGAGACAGTCGGAAGAGCATTTCCCTCTCCCTCATTCTTGGTTCACTATCACACAAGACAAATGGGTAAGACGGATCATATTCAGAATTAATAGAATTTCATTTCTGGAAATTCCACCCATTGTCAGATTTCCTACATAATTAGGCAAATGCCACTATGCAAGAAGTTCTTTCTTTTCTGTAGAAAAGAGGCATCCAGGAAATCCTATCAGAGTAGATTGGGTCAGGATTTTACTTGCATTTCTTTTTGGTTCCCAGAATAAAGCAGAGGATCTTGGGACTGTTTTGGACCCAAGTTTCCCAAACAATTATGTTGAAAAGATCCCCATTCAAATGGTCTTCGTGCAATCAGTCTGTGCCTTCAGAAGAAAAATGTATGTGCTGTATAGATCTCCTGGATTCTTACATTCACATCAAAATAGTGCAGTGCGGGAGGTTTCTGTGCTTCCGATTAGGAGCCACTCGTTTCCAATTTAGAGCCTTGCCATCTGGTCTTACCTCAACCCCTAGGGTGTTCAAATGCATAGTGGTAGTAGTAGCTCATGTATGTTTTCAGGGATTCGCAATTTTCCCTTAGCTAGATGACTGACTCATGGTTGCGTCTTTCATGGACTTTCTTCTTCAGGCAGAGATTATCTACTTTACCTTTGTGCTTATCTGGGTATTTCTGTAAATCTGGGGAAATACAACCTTAATGTGTAGTCTTTCTGAGTTGCCATTTAGACATGACCTTAACACTGATCTCTCTTCCTCAAGACAGAATTATCTCATTAAGAGCTGCAGTGCACAATCTATTGGAGTTTGATTGTCCTGTGACACAGCTGATCTTGAGAGTTCTGGGGCTCATTACTTCATCAGTTCTGATGGTGCAATTTGCTTCTTAACGTATGAGAATCCTACAATGGTTTCACCAGTGTCGGTGATCTCAGAAGTAAGATTTCCTCTCTCAGCCCATCAGGATAACTCAGTCGTGCAGAACTCCTCTAAACCAGTGGCTTTACTCTCCTCTGATAACTGCAGGCAAACCTTTTCAGGTTTTCCCTCCAGTAGTTACTGTAACCATCAACGCATCCTCTCTCAGGTGTTGGGGGTGGGGTCATTGCGAAATGAGAATGATCCAAAGTTTTTGTTCCAGTTCAGTAGCTTATCTTCCCATAAATGCCCTAGAAATGAGGGCAGTTCTCCTTGTGTTGCAGGAACTACAGAACTGGCTTCTTCTAGGAGTGATAGACCGACAGACATTATGGTAGTAGTCTAGTGCATAAACAAGCCAGGGGGAACCAGATCTATCCGCTTTGTCCTGAGGTCATGAGGGTGTGGTATTAAGCAGTGGATGCAACACACATTCCACGATCTTATGGACAGGCTCAGCAGGAACCTCTTTTTGCCTTATGAGTGGTTCTTGAGTCCAGTAATCACTGAGGAGATATTCAGTCACTGGGGCAAACCATGCTGCAAACTGTTTGCAACCTCACAGAAAACCAAGTACAGTGACTATTTTGCCATTTTGCCTCACCAAGGACAAAACTCCAGGGAGAGACTGTCCAGTTGCTGGCCTACAGAACTACTTTACGCATATCCCATCTGTCCCACTCATGACCAAGTTCATACAGAAAGCCATTCGGTGTAAGGCTACTGTCATCCTCTTTGCCCTGTTTCATTCCAGACAGATGTGGTTTCCCCTCCTCAAACCTTACCTGAAGAAAGCCCCTTGGCTCCTCAGTCCACTGCCGGATCCTCATCATGCACCCATCTGGGGAACTTCACTCAGATATTTCCAATCTAAAACTAGCCATGTGGTGTTTACAGTTACAATGATGGCATGGGATTCTTCTCTTCCTGCTGATGTAGTCCACATCCTTACAGTCTCCTAGAAATCTTCTATGTGAAAGGCTTATTGCAGTAAATGGATAAGATTTGTCATTCTGGGTGAAATTTTACAACGTAGAACTCTTTTTGGCTTCTGTAGGAAACATGCTATGCTTTTCATCTTGTTTTCCTCTGGATCCAGCTTCTCTATTATCAAGGTACAGCTGTCAACTATTTCATCCATTCACATTGGCTTTCAGGGCTCTTCGTTGGCTTCTCATAAGTTGTGTAAAGCATACCTTAAAAGTACCTTTCATTTGTGGCCTTTCATAAAAGATCCTGCCCCTCCATGGGGCTTAAACGTCATGTTGGAAATGCTTTCCAAACCTCCATTTGAGCCAGCTGCTTCTGTAGAAATAAAGTTCTTATCATGGTAAACTATCCTTTTTGTGGCCATCACTTCTGCTAAGAAAATTTCAGAACTGCATGCCTTATCTGTTCCACCATCCTCTGCATTTCATAAGGAAAGGTTTACCCTGAGAACTAACTCTTCCTTTCTTTCAAATGTCACTTCTGAGACCAATTTTTCACAGCCCATACATATTCCAGTGTTTTTCTCCAAGGTATCAAAAAGGAGAATGTATTTTGCATACAATGGATATATACACAGGCAGCTTCATTTCTACATTTGCAGGACAGATGAACAACTATTAGTATCCTTCTAGTCTCATGTTGCAGTATTCATACTGTGGGATCCTCCACCTCAGGCGACCAGAACGTCGGCTGCTATACAAAAGCTTAAGCCTGGTTGCTGCTGGTGTGTGGGACATCACACGTAGGGCCATAAACCAGGGGCCTTAAATGTGATGTCTGCACGCACAGACCTCAGAACTTTTCTGCTGCAGTCAAACGTCAGATCGATTGTTCGCTCCTCTTTATCAAGACATCTAAAGCTAAGTACCCCATTGGGGATTTCTTACTGATATTATTGCTTGAAGCTTGGTTAGCTGCCTTTTACTTTAGCCGATATCAACTAAGAAAGGTAAATGTCGATGTGGACGTCAGATTCCGCATAAAGACACCCACGACCATTGCGTCTTCTGTCTAGGCCAGGAACATGACCATACTTCCTGCACCATCTGCCAGTCATTCATCCCTAAAACTCAAAAAAGATATTTTGAATTGCTACAGGTTGAATCGCCCTCCCCACTGGCCATTCCCTGGTGATCCCTGCTTACATTGATGCTTTTGCTTCATGCTCAAAGAACCCTGACTCACAGCCACCAGCTCCAAAGAGACCAGACTGTTTCTATAAAGTGCCTGAGGACCAGAAATTCTTGGTTATGCCCCCTTTGGCGGACGCTGCTGTCATAGATGTGGCCCCAGATAGTTTATCTAGATTGCATCCTTCCTCTTCTCTGTTACCTTCTGATAAAGACAGTAAAATTATAGGTAGGCTGGGCAAGAAAATATATACCTCCTCTACCCTGGCCTTCAGAGGTATTAACTATCAAACTCATATGGTTAAATTTGCCTTGGACTTGGTTTCCCAGGCTAATATGCTTCTCAGCTTCCCTGCCTAATTCCCCTAACAAAACTGAAGTAGCATCTAAGCTATCCATGGCATCCCAAGTATAGTCATCCCCTTTGGCAAAAACAAAGTGCCCACAAATTACCACATAGGTGGTAATCCATTAAGTACAGAAGAAGTAATTAGGGACCTGGGGACCCAAGTTGATAGCAATCTCTCATTTGACAACCATGTGGCCAAAGTGGTTAGAAAAACATTTTATATAGCCCACCTAATCATGAAGGGATTCACATCTAGATCGGGGAGGTCATCGTGCCTCTTTACTCATCCCTCATCAGGCCCATAATTGAGTACAATGCCCCTTTTGGGATGTACCTTACCAGACACCTGCAGCAACTGGAAAGACCCCAAAAGTACCTCACCAAGAGGATCATAGGGCTCAAACAGATGCCATATGCTGCCCGGTTAAAGAAACTCCAGCTCTACTCAGTGGCATACCGCCTGCCCAGAGGCGATCTGTGCCTGACGTATAAAGCCATGTCCAACCCGGAATTAATGGACATGCTGCACCTCAGAAAATCCAAATCCCATCGAGCTACGCTCGAGACTTGAACCTCAGCACTGAAATAAATAGGACATGCTGGAGGGACAGATTCATAACCCAGAGGCTCCCTTCACTCTGGAATAAAATCCCAGTCCAGGTTAGGCAGAGTCTCTCATTGACTCTCTTCAAGAGGAATCTTGATGAGTGGATGGGAGATCGTAGGTTTACCCCGGGTATCACTTCTGTGTCACTGTTAGAGGCACAGTATACTAACCTCGAAAAAGGGCATAGCAAAATTAATTTAAAATGGGTGGCGAAAGCCAAACACACTCTGGCTGGGCTTATAAATGCCCTAGGGCAGATAGCCTAGTATGAACCTATGAACGTATGAACCAAGTGGCCAGGCACTCTATAAGATGCAGTTATGATGCAGCAGAAGCCTCTGTTAGATCAGCTGTAACTGCGTCAGTTATGAGTAGATACCCCTGGCTCAGACTCCAACCTCTACCAGAGGACTTTAAGTTAAACATCCTGGATGTCCCTCTTGACAATAACTTCCTATTTGGAAAGAAGTCTGCAGAGCTTTTTAAAATTCTGTAGGAGAAAAGCAAATAGCTGCAAGCATCTGCTGGTCTCACCCGTACCCATATTCTACAGAAACTGTCCTACTAAGACATCTTATGTCAGAAGAGCTCATTCTACGGCCCGTCTTCCCTCTAGTAGGCACAGGAAAGGGACTAGGAAACAACCTCCCTTAAGGACTACCTCTTCTCAGCCAGCCTAAAGACAGACCTTTCAGGGCAGAAATAATGGCAACAATGCATCACTGCCTTGCCCTACTTCCCCTGTCTTCCCGTCTCTCTCACTGTCTACCCATCTGGAAAGAAATCACCTCAGACAACTGGGTGCTGTCAGTAGTGGAAAATGGATATTTCCTATCCTGACAGGAAAAACCCAACCCTCAGCGCATTCCTTTCCCCCCAAAAAAATCAACTCTACCTAATTCCACACATACAGAACCTACGGGCTCGAGGCACCATAGAACCCGTCCCATTAGGACAAGAAGGAAAAGGTTTCTATTCCAGACTTTTCCTAGTTCCAAAAAAGGATGCACCATGGAGACCAGTCCTGGACTTATCCATTCTAAATCTTTATCTGAAAGTCCCCTCTTTCAGAAAGCTGTCTGTACTGACCCTGCTTCCACTACTGCCACACGAGCTTTCATGGCCACTTTAGACCTGAAGGAGGCTTACCTGCACATCCCCATACACCCAAACCACAGGAAATACCTAGGGTTTGTTGGGCCCTGCTGTCATTTTCAATTTACTGCCTTGCCCTTTGGTTTGTCCACTGTACCAAGGGTTGTCACCAAATGCCTAGCCCCTGCCATAGCATTCTGCAGGGCCAAGGTCATACAGACCTATTCATTCTGAGATGGTATCCTCATTCTAGCAGAACAGGAAGAGATCCTCAAAAAGCATATGTCCCTGCTTCAGGGACTAGGTTTCACTCTGAACCTTCCCAAATCATCCCTATCCCCAGAACAAGACAAGGTCTTCCTAGAGTGCAGGATCTGGACAGACCTAATGAAGGCATTTTTACCCCAAGAAAAAGTTATCTCCATGACAAAATCATTTCCAGGACCTTCTCCACGCAGACCAGCTGTCAGCAAGACAGTTCTTGTGTCTCCTGGATCTTATGGCAGCCACCAGCCCCCTGCTTCCCCTAGCTAGGATGCACATGAAGAAACTTCAGTGGTATTTAGAACATATGGTTCCAGCACATAGCCATCCTTTAGACTTCCAAATACCCTTCCTTCCTTGTCTACAAACAGAACTGAGATGGTGGGTACAACAAATTCAAAGGAATCCAGGCCTTTCTCTGCACATACCCACACAAGCTCAACACATGAACACAGATGCTTCAGCTCTGGGCTGGTGGGCTACTATGACAGAACTCAAGGTACAAGCACCTTGGCGGCATCCCTACTAAATAAGCATATCAATGTCAGGGAAATGACAGTGGTTCTGTTAGCCCTGAAGGCCTTTTTCCCTATCCTTCAGCCAGGCCTGCTACTAATTTTCACAGACAACACCACTGTCATGTGGTACTTCAACAAAATGGAGACCAGGTCCTACCTCCTGTGCAGGCTGGCAATGCAAATTTGAGATTTAGCCTCACAGAACAGCCTATCCCTACAGACAACATACATCGCCTTCCCAGGACAACCAGCAGGCAGATCAATATCAGTCTCCCTACACCAAAAGTGGATGTTACACAGGGAAGTTTTTCTAGACATTGTCCACCATTGGGGTACCTCTCAAGTAGATCTGTTTGCCTTCCCCCTGAACAGACAATTGACAACATTCTGTACCAAGCACAACTCACCACTAGCTTGGAGAGTGGACGCCTTCACCATCTCATGGAAGGGATGGTTTCTGTATGCCTTTCCACCCTTCTCATTCATTCAGAAAGTCTTCCTGAAGGTCAGGAGAGACAGGCCAAAAATCTTGTTGGTGACTCCCTACTGGCCAAGGCAACATTGCCTCCCCCTTTTACAGTCACTTGCCAAGGGCAGTCACCACAAGTTACCTCACAAGATGGACCTACTGACACAACAGAAGGGAACTCTCATCCATCCACATCTAGAGATGCTGAACTTAACTCTCTGGGTGATAAACTTCTAGTACCCTTCAGACACTGATACACAGAGAACGTGCTGTCTATCCTTCAGGAGGCTAGAAAACCTAATACAAGGAGATCCTACATTTCTAAATGGCAGAGATTCTCCATATGGTGTGTCCAAAGACATAAGGATCATCTTCTTGCGGATGTCCCTTTAGTCTCTGTTTGTGTGTGTGAATTGATTAAAGCAGACCTTTCATACTCTCCTGTGAAAGTATACCTCTTCGCTATCTCAGCCTGCCTACCCCTGGAACCTCCTTTACGCTGCAGGTTGGATGTAAAACTGTTCTTAAAAGGGGTCTTACACATAAGACCTCCTAGAAAGCCTACTCCACCACTCTGGGACTTGAACTATATCCTGGAGAAACTTACGCTACCTCCATTCGAACCAGCCACTTCTGCATCACTGCCGATGTGCACATAGAAAACAGTCTTGCTGGTAGCCAACCCTTCTGCAAGAAGGGTGTCAGAACTTCAGGCACTCATGGCATGCCCCCCTTACACTGTCTTTCATAAGGACAGGGTGACCCTGCGCACCAATCCCTCCTTCATGCCCAAAGTGGTCAACGAACTTTCACTAAACCAGTCCATTCACTTGCCTACCTTTTTCTCCTCTCCTCAGAATGACAGTGGGAGAATACTACACTCTCTAGATGTTCACAGGCAGTTAAGATTTTATCTGGACAAAACCAAAGCCATCAGAAAGTGAAACCAACTCTTTGCCTTGCCCAGGGCTCTGGGGTGGAAAGAAACAATCTCTAAACAGACTATTTCCTGTTGGATCAAAAATACCATTTCTTTCTTTTACAAATACCATGGAAAGGCCCTGAATC
The DNA here is from genome assembly GCF_019279795.1 of Protopterus annectens. Classification (NCBI taxonomy): domain Eukaryota; kingdom Metazoa; phylum Chordata; order Ceratodontiformes; family Protopteridae; genus Protopterus; species Protopterus annectens. Next base: position 1,308,184,202 of record NC_056728.1, on the reverse strand, counting down.
AGGGGATCAGGGCTCATTCCACTAGAGCAGTAGCTTCTTCCAAAGCCTTCCTCAAAGGCTCGGACACAGCTACCATCCTTGAAGCCGCCACTTAGTCCACTGTGCATACCTTCACCAAACATTACAAACTGGACCATATCTCCAGAGCCAGAGCAGGTTTTACTAGGACAATCTTGTAAGGATTTTTGGAATCTGCTTTCTCTTCCTCCACCCTTTCTCCTTCCTAAGGTGTGGTACTCTCCCACAGTATGAATACTGCAACATGAGAATAGAAGGACATAGAATAGTTGTGTAAACTCTTACCATAACTGTAGATGTCCTTCTCTTCCATATTGCAGTATTCCTTCCCTCCCTCCTGACTCACTTCTTAAATAGTCGCAGGACTAAGAAACTCCATTGAGCTGTTACCAGCACTAGGTCCATTCTGGGTGAGTCTGTGGCATTTGACCTATCTGAAAGACATCTTTTGGCATCTCCTAGGCTGCTGTCTGACTTGGCAGTTAGTTCTGAGGTCTGTGCTTGCAGACGTCACATTTAAGGCCCCTGGTTTATGACCTTACGTATGATGCCCCACGCACCTGCAGCAACCAGGCTGAAAGCTTTTGGATAGAGCAGACGTCTCGGTTGCCTGAGGTGGAGGATCCCACAGTATGAATGCTGCAACATGGAAGAGAAGGACTTCTATGGTTATGGTAAGATTTAACGCAACTATTCTTTATCCTTCTCACAAAATAAATTGGGCAAAAAGGTATCTAAGATTTCCTTATTCAGGTGGTTGTCTGATTTTATTTCTTTCGTGTCCACTTTCCAAAATAAATCCTTGCCCAACAAACCAAAAGCTCTTTCTGCTAGAGCCATGGCAACTTTTGCAGACTTTTTCAGAAATTTCTCCTTGGATGAAATCTGTCAAGCTGCTAGTTGGTCTGCAATTCATACCTTTATTTAGGTCTCTTATCGTGATGCCACTTAGGAATCACATAGTTGGGGATTCTGACCCATACTTCAGATTGGACATCTGGATATGAAAGTTACGTACTTGCTGTAATGATGGATCCTTTCATCCCAGTCCGTCCAATATGACAACCCACCCTCTTATCCCCTGCTAGTCAGTAAGATCTGAAGAACCTTTTTCTGGATTGAAATGCAATACAACTGTGCTTAAATTTAGGCTCCAAACTCAGTCTGAGCTAGTCGGGGAGGAGCATGGCATTATAGGTAAAATGTTTAGGAAGGGCTTGAGACTGTAGCACTAAATTGGCTAGATCGGATCTTAGCAGGGACTCGAAGACCCATACATCGTATCGGATAGACTAGGATGATAGGATCTATCATTATGGTAAGTACATAACTTTTGTTTTTCCTCCTATTCCAAGAGAAAATGGGTTCAGAAAAGTTCCAAGATTACCTTAGCAAGATGGTTGTGTGTATATTCAATTCTACTGTTATAAAACAGTAACCATTTTGCTTCATTGCAGAAGGCTTTTTTATACATCTACTGACTTTTTCAGAAATTCATCTGAGGATGATATCTGTATAGCAGTTATTTGAAGCTTCACATTGTATGGTAGGTAAGATACCCAGGTCCAAGTCTTCTCTGGTACAGCTGTGATAGAGGATGTTCCATAAGGAAGACTGCCCAGTGTGATTTGTTTGGAACTCTGTCCTGTTATGAATGATAGGCCTCTTCTTATATGTACTTACCGTTAACAGTAGTGGACGGCCTGTTCTCTGTAAGATTACCTTTCACCTTTATTTTTCTCTGTTGTAATAGGTTTCAAGTCTTTCTTATTACATTTTTAGAAATGCTTGGGCATCATACTTCAGATTTGGAGAGGCTTGGCAAAAAAACTTTCTACTGTGCTTTTCCTGAAGATTCAACTATGTGATATTTCAGCCAACCGAAAAAAAAAGTTAAGGTTCAGGCCATTGAAACAACTTGAAAATAATTTTTATAGAAGGCATGACTCTGTATCTCACCCCCCCAATTTGTGAGGCTTCATTTCCCCATGCCCTTCTTATTTAAGTGTACTAACCAGAGGGAGAAGAGAAAAGCCCATTCACAGTGAATCACTGCTAACACTCATATAAAATGGGAACAATAGTCTGAGTTCAGCGCTGATGATTTAAAAGTAGTGAGTTGAAACCTCATCCAGTTGACACTTTTAACTGTCAAAAATATATCCACCCACTGATCTGTGGAAGCTTAACACTGGGATGCTTTACAGGGTAGTGGGAGCGTGTTTGACACACTATGAAAGCTTTACCTGCTAAGTGGTCCTAATGCCTGCCAGGTTTTTGTCCTCAACTTTTGGGGAATAAACCTGCTTTTCCAGGTGAATCATTACAGTAAGTAAATTACTTTTATTTCAGTGCATTTCTTAGCAGGGCAAATGAGTTGAGTCGTGGACCCTTTTTCAACCATGACATGGACTACAAAGGCAAGGGTAGATACCATATATTGGTGAAATAACCAGGGAATTGTTATGGCTAGGCTTGTATAGGCCCTAGGGCCAATAGCCTAGTACCAACCTATGAGAAGAAACTGGAGAATTTGGATGAAACCTACACTTGGAGAGAACATGTAGGCTTCAAACAGACATTACCGAGGTGTCATGAATGAATCTGGTACTCTGTGCTTTTTACGGTCTAGGCTGTTACCACTATCTGTATTTGGGCACTTCTGCATTTATTTCAGTCCTATATTTCAGTTTATTAAAAAGCCTAAGCCTTCACTTGGTACATGTATAACAGATTAAAACAAAGTAAATGATTTGCTGAAAAGATACAGTAAATACAGCAAGGTAGCTGAACTAGACTGCTGGATATTTAGTGTACTAGTGGATAAAGACACGTTTAGCTTCTAAATATGTAACAGTGTCAAGGAAAAGTGTTTATATTTGCCTAGGAATGTATACACTGATATGTTTTGTACTCTGGTTTGATTATAGAGGATTTTCCACCCACAGCAGGCAGTACCTATTAGCAGTCTAACTTTAAGGAATAGGAGGCTTGTATTCACATATGTTGAGCGTTCTTTCTAAGCTGGAACTTAATAAAGCAGGTTTCACAAATATACTTTTTTCAAACAGAGCTGTAATTGCAGTCAATTCTTTATTTCTTGGGGCCAGGAGGACAAGATACTGAACCATTGCAGTACAATTGGAATTTGTTAATACAAATGTTGCTTGTTAAGCAGTTATAACAAGACACTGGAAGTCAGGAGGCATGCCAGATATCTAAGAGTTAGAAAACCTTACATCAGAAATGGCAGAGGCATGAGCACAAAGTATAAAAAGGAAGGCTGGATAAGGCTTCTTGAATAAATGGCTCCCATGGTATCATAATTTAGGTAATAGCTCTGATTGTTAGGGATATATTTGAGGTAGCAGGGTACTCTGAATGACCACTGAGATAATTGTCTGCAGTCTGGAAAAGTGATCTCCCTTTACTGTATTGCATATTTTTTTCTTGTAGTGGGTTGTAGGTTTTCTTATGCACATTGACAACTGTTAGTATGTAAAACTATTAGTCTTAATTATTGTATTCATAATTTTAGTCTGTGAAACTTTAGTCTTGGAGATAGAGGGCCCTTTGACTTATGTTGCGTTATGAAATTTTGAAAATGTGTTTGAACTGCGTTTATACGTTGTGTCTTTCGGCTTTTCCCAGTTAGGGGTTGCCACAGTGGAACTCCGGTCTGCTAATGATTGGCAGTAGATTTTTACGTGCCAAGTTGCCAGCTCTGACGTACAACCTTCAACGAAGGTATGCCCATTCACGCATGTCTCCACACAGAAGACGCTCTAGCTGAGAATCAAACAGGACAACGTCTTACTGTGAGGCGACAACGCTACCGCAGCACCACCACTGCAGTTGAACTGAACTGTGTTTATACTTAATGTTTAATAAAGTTGTTTTGTAAGTGTTGACCGTAAGACTGAAGAAAATGTCTACATCCTTTGCAGTAAACATTTACAGAAAAAGTTGCATTAAATGCAAAAAAATTGAATAGATGTAAACTCAAATCATAAACCCTTAAAATTATGCTGAAAGTGGATCTGCATTAAGTTGGGCTTTACAGAAAAGATATGAATTAGGGGACCCTTAGGCCTTGAGTTCATATGTGAAGTACCTGTTGTGAGACACAGCCTCAACCAAAGTGTTCCGTTTAGTACACAGAATCACTAGCAGTTCCTTTTCTGCTGTGTGGAGAGGTCTGTGCGACTGGAAGGAAGTCATTTACGCAGGAAGTACCCATATCATGTAGCTGAAGATCAGTGAATGTGATATCCTTGTATTTGTTGGATCACTGACTGCTGTTGCAGACACTGTATAACAGTGGTGTTATGTGAACATAGTGGAGTAAGCCATCTAAAAAATATACCAAATATTTTGCACAAACATTGTCATGTCCAAGTTAATGGGCATTGTAGTAACCCAAGCAGACATACCTTTACTCATTTTCTGATTAACTGCTTAATCTGTGTTCTGGTTGTGGGTGAGACAGCCTATTCGAGCATTTACTGGACATAAATGCGTAGAAACTAATAAAGCAAGACTGTCTCTGGTATGCTTCACTTGTCAGATCTCTTAACATCAGGGTTTTCCCTCATCTGTTTATGGTACGCATATTGGCTGTTTTGGCTTGTCTTCCCCTTGATTTATCCCTGGCAAAACATTTTCTGATAAAGCAGTTCTTTAAGGGTGTTCTGTATCTCAACTCACCAAGGAGGGCTGTCTTCCACTGTGGGGCTTCAGCTTTTTGTTTAAGAAACTGACCATAGACGGTTTGGAGTGGTCAACTTCTGCTCCATTAAAGTACTTATCCTAGTAAAATGCTTTTCTAGTCACCATTCCCTTAGTGAGGAAGACCTCATAATTGTAAAGAGTCTTTCACAGTGTTCCACGAGGACACTGTAAATAGGACTAATTCTTCTTTTGTGCCTAAGATGATTTCTGAGATAACCCTGAAACAAGCTGTTCAATTCCTGGTTTTCTATTCAGTGTCACAGAATATAAAAGAGAGAGGATTTTAACAGAATAATTGCTTGTATCTTTTATCCTTGAAAAACAAGGCATGCTAGTCATCATGCAGTTGCTTGAAAAATGGTTGGCAAAGTGCATTTTATTCTGATCTGAGAAGCATGCGAAAACTTTACAAGAGTGAGCCCATCATTCAGAGATTCAGAAGGGGGAAGAACTAAACAGTCTAGTTGGTGCCTAGTCGAAGCACCTGCACAATGGAGATACAGTGTGGATCTGAATGAGGCCTACAGGACTTAGTAAAGATGACCTATTTACATGAAAGGCTGTATAAGGCTGTTTATATATTGTGGAGAAAACGTGTTTGGTGCGACGATCCTTCCTGGGCATCCTGTCCTTTTAGGTTTATCGTTGAAAGCCTTTTGCCTTCTGACTTGGCCTAATGGAAAAGCCTTTAGTGGATGACTTGAGTCATCTGCCAACGTCTCTAATTCTAGAAAAGGAAGGAAAACGCAAGCTGGATGATTCTGATGTGGCTGTTGTTGCTGTGTTTGAAAAATTGTCCCCAACTAAAGTACCCAGGACCTCTTCCCCACCAAAACTAGGACCTTCTTTGGTGACTGCTTGAGTAGATCCACTTCACCCCCCCCGACTCTGATTGGGAGTTTGGGGGGTGGCAACAGACTTACACTGAGACATGGGAAAACTGTGCAGGTTCCTCTCTTCTTAACCAGCTTCTGCTTTTTCCCTTAGGTCCTACAGGTCCTTTATGAGCCCTATCCCTTTTGATTGGGAGCATATTATGTCAGCATTTGTAAAGGCCCAGCTTTGCTATGGTGTCATCTCAGCCCCATCAGTGACTAGGGCAGCTCAAGAAAGGCACATTTCCACATTTCTCTGATGTCCCTCCTCCAGTTCCCATTTCAGAGCTGGTGCTGTTGGAATTGATACCAGTAACACTTACTGCTCCTTTGGTATTTGAGAATACTCCTTTGTTCATTCCAAGGTTCTTGATGTCAGTGGTTGCTTCATTGCCAACCATGGTGTCTGCATCGGGACCCACTAAGGCTGAATGATTTGGGGTTGACTTCAGTGTCTTTGAGGTCATTGTTGATTATGGTTTTAGCATTCACTCCATTAGTACCAAATCATTGGATTTAACTTTGGTTCTGGAATGCTTGGTGCTGACCAAGTTTGATTTATGTACAGCTTCAGAGACCTATGCTGACATTTCAGTGCAGGGCAGGCCACTACTTGGTTCTGGAGGCAGTTGAGGGGTATCTTTTCCTCCACCTCAATGGCATGGTTGGTCATCATGCCAGATGGGTAGATAAGGAATGTCATATCCTGAGACTATTGTATTCCCTTTTTAGAGATGCCCAAGAGCCTGCCCTGTCATTCTGTTACAGTTCCACCCCACCAAAGAAGGGCAGTCATAAAGGAAGTCCAGTGTCTCTTTCAAAGAAGAGCCATCCAAGAGGTCCCACTAGAACAGAAAGGGTGCAGATTGTACTCCAGGTTATTTTTAGAGCACAAGAAGATGCACTACCTTAGTTGAGTAAATGAGTATGTAAAGGAGTCATTCCAGTCTGAATTTCTGCTAGCAGGGGACTGCATGTGCTCTACAGACTTCCAAAATTCATATTTACACATAAAGATAGTGAAATTCCTGTACTTCCTGGAGTGGGTCAGTTGTTACTATTTCAGAGCCCTGTCATTTGTTCTCACCACTGCCCCCCCCCCCTGTGTTTTTTTCACCAAATGCATAATGGCACCCGCAGCCTACATGCAACTACTAGGATAAAACATTCCCCCTGTCGCAACAACTGGCTCATAGTGGCACTGACTATGGAATTGCTGGTTGTGACAATACAGTACATTAGTACTTCTTTGTCTGTCCTTGGGGATCATGAACAGCCTCACGAAGTCCCAGCTGTCTCCGACTCTGTCCATTCTGTTCATAGGCTGCCAGTTAGACATACTAGAGGGGAGAGCAAAGTTGACCCTAGAAAGGATGGTGTCCATAATCAAGGAAGTTCAAAATCTTCTGCACACCCCAATGCCACTCAGTTTTACCATCTGCATACCCTGATGACTTCAGTTTTTGTAGTCCCAAAGATGCTGTTGCTCATGGCCACTCCTATTCAAATTGTTCCTTTCACCAAACTGAATAAGAGAATCCTGTAGCAGACAAGTCGACTGATTCCAAAGCCTTCAACCTATGATGAACAGGATCAAGCTGTCCAGGGTTTACTTAAGTAGTCTGTGGTGGACGAGACTGCAGAAACATTCCATGGGTACACCATTTGTTTACCCATCCGCTACTACCACAGTGACTATGGAAGTATCCATTTTGGGGTGATGGCATTATAGAAACACTGTAATGTGATGCATGTGGACTCAGATGAAGACCAGATTGTACTTTAATGTACTGGAGATGAGAGCAGTCCTGCAAGTGTTGCAGGTATTTCAGGACCAGCTTCGTCAGGGTGCAGTTGCTGTACACTTATTATGGCTGTTGTATGATATGTAAACAAACAAGGTGTCAAAAGATTCTACTCTATTTGCAGAGAAGCCGTAGGGGTTATGGCTATGGACCTTAAAATCACACCATTTAGCAACATACATACATACATACATACTGGGGACATCCAATGTGATAGCAAAGTTTAGCATGCAAATACTGCTTTGTCGTGAAGCTTGATCTTTCAGCAAGATTACAGCTCAAAACATATTCCAGAGGTGAGACAGATTCTACTGTGATGTCTCCATTTCATCTTTCAACACAAAATGCTGTGATTTTTTTTTCCTCCAATATCCTCCATCTCGATGAACAGGTCCCAAAACAGACATTTCCCCATGATTGCCCCCATGGGTAACCTTTATCTCTTTCCTGTCATACTCAGATTCGTCTAAAAACCCAAAGCTTGCTGAGCAAAGGTCATTCTCATAGTCCAGTTTTAGCCCCGCCAGATAGGGTTCTCTTTGTTCTGCTGTCAGGTAAGGAGAAGACCCCCTCCTCCTACCATAGCACCTCACTCTGCTCCTTTCATCTGGGCTGCTACATCTGGACACTCATTCATTTCCTTCATCTGACTGCATGGTTACTGCACTTCCAGTAATAGTCGGGGATCCATCCTTTCCTAAAGAGGTAGTCAAGCTCATCTCTGCATTTCAAAAAAACATGTACTTAGAATATATATAGAGGCAAGTAGAAATAGTTTGCATTGTGAGCTTCAGGTAGTGGTATAGTCTGTATGTCAGTTTATTTTTCTCAAGTTCTTCCCTTTCTGTCTTACATTTTTGGAGAAGTGTTCAGCTCTTCTACAATTAAGGTACATTTAGCAATGGTCTTCTCATCCTTTCATTCTGATTATCCATCATCTTTGCTATCATCAAGTAACAAGTGTAAAGCCTTTTTGAAAAGGGGGTTTCCACGCCAGACCACCTGTGGCTAGACCAGTTCCATCATGGGATTTAAATTTTGGTTTATAGTTACATATAAAGTCTCCTTTTGATTGAGCAGATTCTGTTGGTTTAAAGTTCCTAACGTGGAAAACAGTCCTACTGCTAGCCATAACCTCCGCGAGAAGACTGTTGGAGATTCAGGCAATGTCCTTCCAATATCCATATTTGACATTCCATCCAGGCAGGGTTACATTCCAACCTAACCCGAATTTCATGCCTGAGGTAACTACAGAGATGAACTTGAAGCAGTCTATTTACCTGCCACTATTCTTACCCAGATATGTCAATAAGGGGGAATAGTACTTAAATTGTGTGGATGTTCATGGACAACATTTTTGCTATTGAGATTGTACTGAGGAATTTAGTCACGACACAGTTCTTTCCTTTTCTTCTGTAAAGAAAGGTCACATAGTGTCTAAAATTAAAATAGCCCAGTGATTATGTGAGGGTATTTCTTCTTGCCATTCATCTGAAGGAATGACCCTGAATACCAGACCGAAGGCACACACTATCAGAGGCCAAGCTACTTTAGATGCCTTTCTTCAAAATGCACATTTTGAAGAGACAGTAGCAGCTGTTGCATGGTCAGCCATGTATATGTTTGCAAAACATTATGGTTTGAACATGCTTTTAAGGGATCAGTCCTCCTTCAAAGCTGCCTTTCTCAAAGCCTTGAATTGGCTGACCTCTCAAGGTTACTTAGGGGCTCTGTGCTTATCTTACAGTGTCCGGATTGGACCATATCAAGTAAGTAAATTATGTACTTGGCAGAATGATATGTTTGTCTGGTATCTGTCTGGACCCTAGGAGATCCCACCCACATTTCTTCCTCCAAAAGAAAGGAAAATGTTATTCTAAGGGGCTTGTAGGATCCCCTGGGTGTGGCTCTTTTCTCAGGGTTCCTAATATAATCTTTGTCACTGTGTGTGTGTACATTATGGATGGTGTCAGTAATTTGGGTGGCTGTTTTCTTTATTCAATGTAAAATATCTCCTAAAGGCCAGAGGATGATGGGGTCTGGAGGATCTCAAATTTGTGAGGAGGTTCATTGCCAGCAGAAACAGGAGCCAAGTCAACCAGTCGTATGGTCCAGTGTCCAAACAAGAGACCAGACAAATCTAGCATTATGTTAAGTACATAGTCTTTTTTCAAGAATGTTTCTGCTTAGAAAATTTGTGAGGTAGCTAAATGGACCCATTCACATTCTTTTTCAAATATTATAAGTTAGTAGCCCAGTTCCAGGAGCAGGGCAGGATCTGCCATTGTTGTCTTTTTGCCACTGTTTTCTTTTAAAGCCTTTCCTGCAAAAGCAATACTCAGGCATTGGAGAGCCAGAGAAGGGAATGTGTTACAAACATAGCATTGTATTCTCTTGCTCTTTTCTGACACTGCTGTGGTACTCTTCCCATAATATTGCTGCAACAGTGATCATACAAAGAACCATGCTTACCATAGCAGCAAATGTTCAAGAAGGATCACTGTTCCAGTACTTAGGTTCATAGGTAGGTACTAGGCTATTGGCCCAAGGGCCTACGTAACCCTAGCCAGCAAGGTTCCATAGCTTACGCCACCCAAGAAAGTTATTTTCCTGTGCCACTGTCCAGCTCTCTCCTTTCCCTGTTTCTAGTTTTCATCTTCTCACTTGGGCTATCTTGTACCTTAAGTGGGAGAGAAAAGTGAAGTGTTACTACCAGCCTCTGCTGCTGCTTATCTGATCTGCAGTTGAAACTATCAAAAGGCTACATTAGGACTTTCTGTCTCTTGGCTGTAAGGTTTTTGGGACTAAAAACAAACAAGGTTTGTGGTGGTGGCGGCCCGTTCCTTCACTGGACATGTACTGCAGTTGTTCACCAGTAAAAAAAAAAACAAACAAAAAAAACAGATGACATGGGCAGAGACAGCCCTTTGATCCAAGATGCAGATTTGCACCCCTTTTCTTGGGAGGTGCCTTCCCGAGGCAAAACATCAACAAGTTCTGGGAATTGGGCCTTCTAGGTATTTGTTTGCCCACACATAATTCCCATGTGTCATGAGTACTGCTGCAGCAGTATTCATGAATAGTGCTGTGCAGCAGTGATGCTACTTGAATATCTGCTGTTATGGTTAAAGTTTTCATGCAACTCTGCTTTTTATAAGTAATATGTTAATAGTACAGGTCATCATCACATGCTGCCTTCCAGGGCCTGCAATGCCAGTCGAATATTTAGCACATGATGTTAGGTCCTGTGGGTAGCTACTGTACATGTTGTCAGTTTGCTCTTGGGAGCTAACATCATGTGCTAAATATCCTGCCCTCTTTTTAGGCTCTGGAAGGCAGTATGTGATGATGTATGGTCAGTCAAGCTGTCCTAAAATGGTACACTGGAGTCATGGGCTGCTGCCAGAATGAATCCCGCATTCCTTTTTACATTCTTGTCTTTGTGGTTGAGATTAAATGGGATTCAGTTCATGTGTAAGGGCAAGGAGAGAACAACTGCATTGGCAGATGTTCGTGTTTCACTGTTGTAGTCATCACATTTGGGTTATCCTGCCAGGGGTAGCCCTCAGTCGGCCCGAATACCAGAGGCTTAGTATTTCTACGTTGGTTGCTGTCGCTCCTGGACTGTCGTCAATGGTATAAAATCAGGCAGCCGACGCCATTACATCAGTCTTTCTTGCCAAGGAGCCTGAAGCAGAAGCAGTTCGCACAAGTGCCGGTCAGCCGCTACCTGAGTTTTCATTTCCGAATTGAAGTTGAAGTCTTTAAAAGCTAAGTACCCTGTTGGGGATCCTTTTTTCTTGCTCTAACTGATGTCAGAAAAAGTTAACAATTGTCTCGCCTGTGGAAAGTAAATACCACACTGAGACTTCCATTCTTACTGCGTCACCTGTTTAGGCCCAGACCACGACGTCCCTCGCTGTCGCTTTTGTGCTTTGTTCAATGACAAAACTATACATCGTCAGGCCCTTATTGTAGCTGGATATTTTTGCTCTCAGTCCTCGAATTCTGATATGGCTTCGGTAAGCCATCTGACTACCGATTGTCCGAAAAAACATAAGGATAAAGACTGTGACAGACCACACGGGTCTGAAACTGCCGACGACGCTTCTGCTAAGCTAGTTGTCAGTTCTCCAATCCTCAGTGAGGTGCTTTCGCAGCCCTTGATGCCCGCTACTGTGGATTTTCAGGCCGCTACTGAGACCCTTTCGGAGTCCAGTATGCCGTGAGACTCTTCTTCTACTAAGGATCCTGTGGATGTCTCTTCCTTGGATGGGTCTGGAGCCGCTAAGCAGGCACCTGATTCTGAGGAAGTACTTCGTACTACCAGTACTCGACACAGAACGACAACTTTTTTCAACCCTTCAGTTCTTTCTAAAACTACCGAGTCTCTAAGGCCCAGGGTATGAACTACGCCCATAAAAACGATGACCCAAGCTCAGGCACCTGCTTCCTTGCCTCAATCTCAAATGCTTAAAATGACGAAATACCTTATTATGCTTATTAGGGGAAGCCAGGCTACCCCTTCCAAAAGAAAAAAAGACTTGTCCCCAGTAGTTTTGTCTGAATAGGAGTCCGATGACTCTGATGCTTCTGAATATGAAGACATGCAACCCATCTCTGCTTATGAGGATACTGATGCAGAGGAATCCATTCCATCTGCCTCTCCACCGAAGGATTTTTCATTTGGAAAAAACCTTCATACTTTAAGGGAGCATTTCCAATGGGAATGCCAAGACTCTCCCCAGTCAAAAAAGAGACTCGGGGAATTCTTAGATTTACCACAGCACAGACCTTTGGCCATTCCTCCTGCCCTGGATGTTGTGGATGATGTTTTTATGGAATCCACTTTGACTCCTGTCACCCTTCCTCCTGCTCCCAGGAAACCTGACAGGTACTACAGAGCCCCTGACTTTCACAAATTCCTTTTCAAAAATCCTACTGCTGACCCAGAGGTCATCTCTCAAGGACCTAAAGGAATTAAAGCAACCTCAGCTAAGAATCCCACCCCCTCAGACAGGGATTCCCGAGCTTTAGACAGATGGGTTAAAAAAGTTATACGCCTCTGCTACTCTTGCTATTAGAGAATTAAATTGCCAGTTCCACATGCTGAAATATCAGCAGCATACCATGGAACTCCTCAAACAAAAATATTTTCCTTTCCAGCTTGTGCAGAAAATAATTACAAGAGCTAATGCATTTTGCAAGTCAAGTTACTAAGCACACCTTGCAATGTGGCTTTGATGCCCTAGAAGCATTTTACATGGCAGCAGTCACTGGTTCTTTCCTTAGAAGGCATGCTTGGCTTAAGGAACAGACCTTGCCAGACCCTGTCAAATTCCAAATTACTGGACGCACCATTGAACAAAGACAATTTATTTGGCACCAAGGCAGAAGAGGTCTTAAAAAGATGGAAGAAAATGCTAAATCTATGCAGACAGTTAAAGACTTCTTACAGGTCCAGCCTCCAAGGTTCAGTAGGCATTGCCCCTCCAAGCAATGGTCCTTTCCTGTCCCCTCCAGGCCAGCTCAGCCCAGACCCAGGGGAAGCAGACCTCGCAGACAGCAGCCCCAGGGAATGCAGAGATCTAAGCAATGCAGTTTCTCCTCTTCAAAAACAGGGGGTGCAAAGCCATCCCCTTATGGTAAGAACTCACAATGACTTTACACCTCCACCTCTTATCTCTGCCCACCTGCTTGTGCTCTTGGGAGGAAAACTCTCCTTCCATGCAAGCAACTGGGCCTCTATTACCAACGACTAATGGGTCCTCAACATAGTGTCCCAGGGATAAAAATGTTATTTCCACACCCTGCCAACCCCAAAAGGGTTCCCAGATCTTCCTCCAAACCAGTGGGCAGAGGCCAAAAAAGCAAATCCGTTCTCTGCTGTCCATGAGGGCAACACAACATGTTCCTGCAGAACAGTTAGGCCAAGGTTTCTATTCCAGACTTCCTGGTACCCAGAAAAGAGGGCACCTGATGCCCAATCCTCAATCTATCCATTCTAAACACCTTTCTGGTGATACCAAAATTCAAAATGTGCACTCTTCCTATGCCTTCCAAGGATGCTTGGTTAGCTATCCTAGTCCTAAAAGAGGCCTACCTACACATCACAATCGGGGAATCTTGCAGGAAATATGTACGTTTCAGGGCAGGATATATGCACTTTCAGTTCTCTGCGCTTCCCTTTGGCTTATCCACTGCTCCCAGAGCTCCAGCCATTGCTTTTTGCAGACAAAGAAATATTCAAATTTACCCCTACTTAGACGATTGCCTGATTCAGACAGACAGTCAGGAAAAGCTGTTACAGCACCTGACTTTTGTAAAGGACCTACTGACCTCCACGGGATATACTATCAACGAAAAGAAATCAAAACTAGTACCCAGACAAAAAATTGTATTCCTGGGAGCAAGCCTGGACACAGCATCCCAGATGACATTCCTTACTCCAGAAAAACAAGCCTTCCTGACAGGTTACTTCTCTCAACTAGCCACCAGAACCCAGTTATCCACAAGGAAAATCCTGCAAGCTCTAGGGTTCATGGCCTTTTGCATTCTACTCATTCCATATGCCAGACTGTATATGAGGAAACTACAGTGGTACCTAAAAAGCCTTTGGTATCAGCACTCTCAAGACCTGGAAACCATCATACCAATGATACCTTGTCTAAGGAACGATTTTCTTTGGTGGGCAGCAGCATGCAACCACAACAAGGGACTTACCTTCTCACAACCCCACGCCACCCAGACCCTCACCACAGACTCATCAGACTATGCCTGGGTTGCACACCTGGACGGCAGGTGCATTCAAGGCCATTGGAGCCCAAATCAAATACATCTGCACATCAACCAAAAAGAGATGCTAGCTGTTCAGCATGCCCTGACAGCTTTCAGACCCATACTCTCCCCAGGGCCTCTACTGATCAAAACAGACAACACCACAGTGATGCGGTATGTCAACAAGCAGGGAGGGACTCGCTCTTATCCTCTCAGCAGGCTCGCAATGACCCTTTGGCACACTGCCTCAGCCATGCAACTACACCTGCTAGCACAATTTCTGCCAGGCTCCCTAAACTCTCTGGCAGACAACTTAAGCAGAAACCTGCTAGCACACGAGTGGCAGCTAGAACACAGAACCTTCACCCTTGTAACCCAGAAATGGGGCACTCTGAAGGTGGACCTCTTTGCCTCCCACTCCAATCATCAGCTCAGCAAATTCTGACCAGGGAACCTCACAGCAAGGCCTGGAAAGTGGATGCTCTATCCTTCCAGTGGCTAAACCTCTCGATGTTCATCATGTTTCACTGTTGCAGTCATTACAATTGGGTTATCCTGCTGGCAGGCTACCCGCAGTCGGCCTGAATTCCAAAGTCTAGGTCCGGCATCGGTTGCTGTCGCCTCTTCCCTGACGTCAGTGTGCCAGGGGTATAAAAGATGCAGCCGACTCCATTTTCTTCAGTCTTTCTTGCCGCGCAGTGCCCGAAGCAAAAGCCGACTCCTGAGATTTTCGTGTTCGAATTTTAGATCCGAAGTCTTCATTAAAAGCTACGTATCCCGTTGGGGAAACTTTTTTCTTGCTCCAGACCGATGTCAGAAAAAGTTAAAAACTGTATTTCTTGTGGGACGCAAATACCTCATAAGGACTTCCATTCCTATTGTATTCCTTGTCTAGGCCCTGACCATGACACTGCTAATTGTCGGTTCTGTGCTAGATTTAATCAACACACTATTAAGCATTGGTACGATTTTGCATTTCACTATTTTGGCAGAAGATTTAATTACACAATGTCGTCGGATAGCCATCCGACTACCGTAATTCACAAGAAATGCAAAGAAAAAGAAATGGACAAGCATCCGAGGTCCAAAACTGTTGACGAGACTTCTTCTAAGCCAGTCGCCGGTTCGCCAGTTCTCAGTGAGGCGCTTTCGCAGCCCCTGACGCCCACTACTTTAGAGCCGCAGGCCGCTACCGACTCCCATGTGGAGCCGATTAGGCAGCTGGATACTCAAGGTATTGGAACCTCGGAAACTATTCTCTCAGATGGGTTCGGAGCTGCTGAGCAGGCATCGGCTTCTGGGGTTGTTTTCAGTCCTACACAGTTATATGTAAAATCACCTTCAGCTTTTAAGGCAAAGACTAAAGCACCTTTAAAGACAAAGAAACAAGTACAACAGCCACATGGACAGGCCTCCATGCCTAAAAAACCTTGATCAGGGGTTCTCATCCCCCTCCTGATAAGAGGCCTAGGCAAGAGACAGAATATGAATCTTCAGATCAGGTTTCCATTTCTTCTGATTCCCCTTCTGATCAGGAATACTCTCTTCCTCCCTATGAGGATTCTGATGCTGAAGAATGTATCCCTTCAGCCTCTCCTCCTGAGGATTACTCTTTTGGGGAAACTCTGCATACCACGAGGGAGCATTTCCACTGGGAGAGCCAAGATTATTCAGAATCTAAGAAAAGGCTCAGAGACTTCCTTTTACTACCTCAGCACAGGTCCCTTGCTATTCCACCTGTGTTAGACATTATAGATGATGTTTTTTCAGAGTCCAGTCTGACTCCTGACTCCCTGCCTCCAGCTCCTGTTAAGCCAGACAGATACTACAAGGTTCCTGATTCACATAAATTTATTTAAAAACCCTGCTGCTGACCCAGAAACTATCTCTCAGGGTCCCAAAGGGGTCAAGGCTTCCACTGCAAAAAACCCTACCCCCTCTGACAGGGATTCTAGAGCACTGGACAGATGGGGAAAAAAAGATTTACACTTCTGCAACCTTGGCTATAAGGGCTTTAAATTGTCAGTTTCATATGCAGTCTGACTCCTGACTCCCTGCCTCCAGCTCCTGTTAAGCCAGACAGATACTACAAGGTTCCTGATTCACATAAATTTATTTAAAAACCCTGCTGCTGACCCAGAAACTATCTCTCAGGGTCCCAAAGGGGTCAAGGCTTCCACTGCAAAAAACCCTACCCCCTCTGACAGTGATTCTAGAGCACTGGACAGATGGGGAAAAAAGATTTACACTTCTGCAACCTTGGCTATAAGGGCTTTAAATTGTCAGTTTCATATGCTTAAGTATCAGCAATATATTATGTCACTGCTAAAACAGAAAATGTTGATAAATTCTGACTGTGCAGAAAACAAAGAAATGTAGGATTTATTGCATGCAGCTGAACAAGTTGGAAAACATACTTTGCAATGTGGTTTTGATTCTTTGGAGGCCTCCTGCAGGGCTGCTGATGTTCATCGTGCTATGCTGCTACAGTCATCACACTTGGGTTATCCTGCCGTCAGGAGGTCCCGCAGTCGGCCTGAATTCCAAAGCCTTGGTCCAGCGTCGGTTGTCGTCGCTTCTTCCCTGACGTTAGTGCGGCGGGGGTATAAAAGAGGCAGCCGACGCCATTTTCTTCAGTTTTTCTTGCCCCAGATGTCAGGTGCCCCAAACTAAGAAGGCAAAATAAGAAGCTTGGAAAACATACCTTAGTGCAAAACGGTGGTACTAGTTGTAAGCAAATACACCATATAGACATGCATCCCAAAGGTTGAAGTACATGCAGGTATAAGAAAAGCCTTGTTAGGTAGAGGGGATGGAGGGAGGGTAACCTGGACTGCAGCAGCATAACCACTCGAACATCTACATTTATGGTAGGTACAAAACTGTACTATGTTCATCGTGCTATGCTGCTGCAGTCATCACAGTTGGGTAGAGATGTAGAACATCTACATTTATGGTAGGTACAAAACTGTACTTTACGGGTTCTGTCATCAGGAGGCATGCTTGGTTAAAGGAACAGAATCTGCGTGATCATGTTAAAGCAAAACTATTAGATGCTCCATTACAGCATGATACTTTGTTTGGTGTTAAAGCAGAGGAGGTGTTGAAGAAAATGGAGGACAAAGCAAAATCTATGCAAACAGTCAAGGATTTCTTACAGGTACAGCCTCCAAGATTTAGCAGACACTGGCCTACAAAGAATTGGTCCTTTCCAGTGTCAGGCAGGCCACAAAGGGGCAGATACAGATGCCCTAGAGGCAGATCCCAGCCCCAAGGCATATACAGGTCTAAACAATGGGGTGCTTCTACCTCCAAAAGCAGAGACGACAAATCACAGCCATACAGGAAACAGTCCCAATGACTTCCCCCTGCCTGCGCCAAGCAGTTATCTAATGGCAGCACCATTAGGGGGGAAAACTAGCACTTTTTCATCAAAACTGGCACATAATAACCCAGGACAAATGGGTCTTGAACATAGTGTCACAAGGCTACAAGTTTCACTTTTATCCCCTGCCAAGGGCACACGGTTTGCCAGACCTGCCAAAAAATCAATGCGCAGAGGCACAAAAGCAAGTTTCATCCCTCTTGGACATGAGGGCCATTCAGCAAGTATCAGAGCAAGAGCAGGGACAAGGATTTTACTCAAGACTGTTCTTGGTGCCCAGAAAGGACAAAGCCTGGAGACCAATACTGGACCTATCAATTCTAAACACATATCTGGATATTCCAAAATTCAAAATGTTGACGCTGCAGCAGCTTCTGCCCATGCTGGGCAAGAAGGCATGGCTTGTGACCTTAGACCTAAAAGAGGCATACCTGCATGTCCCAATCAGACAGTCATGCAGAAGATACCTCAGATTCATAGCTGGCTCAATGCACTACCAATTCTTTGCACTGCCCTTTGGCTTATCTACTGCGCCCAGGGTCTTCACAAAATGCCTGGCTCCAGTAATTGCATTCTGCAGACAAAGAGGAATACAAATATATCCTTATTTGGACGACTGCCTCATTCAAGCAGAGAACAAGGACATTCTACTACAGCATCTGGCTTTTGTAAAAAGATTACTAACATGCCTAGGGTACACAGTAAACGAAAATAAATCAAAACTAGTACCCTCTCAAGAGATAATATTCCTTGGTGCAAGCTTAAATGCAACTGCCCAGATGGTTTATCTCACGCCAGACAAAGAAAGGCAACTGACTACTTATTTCAAACTGTTGGCAACAAAGACCCAGTTTTCTGCAAGAAAAATTCTGCAGGCTTTGGGCTTCATGGCATCCTGTATTCTGCTAATTCCATATGCAAGACTGCATATGAGGAAACTTCAATGGTATCTAAAAAGTGTTTGGACTCAACATTGCCATAGCCTGGAAACAACAATAACCCTTATTCCCTGCCTGCAACAGGAGTTTTGATGGTGGGCAAAGGCCTGTCACCACAACAAGGGGCAGCCTTTCACTTTACCCTCAGCAAGGCAGACATTAACAACAGATGCATCAGATTATGCCTGGGGGGCCCACATAGCAGGAAGATGTATTCTCAGGGCACATGGTCCGCAAGCAAAATGCATCTGCATATCAAACAAAAAGAGATGCTAGCTGTTCAGAATGCCCTGACAGCCTTCAAGGATCTACTTCATTCGGGACAACTACTGATAAAGACGGACAATACTACGGTCATGTGGTACATAAACAAGCAGGGAGGAACTCATTCCTATCCCCTTTGCAGACTAGCCATGACTTTGTGGGACACAGCATTGACTTACCAAGTACATCTGCAGGCACAATTCCTGCCAGGAAAGATAAATACCCTGGCAGACAAACTAAGCAGAAACCTCATTAATCCCAAGTGGAAATTGGATCCGCAAGTCTTCAGCATGATAACAAGAAAATGGGGATGCCCGGACATAGATCTGTTTGTCTCCTGTCACAACTGCCAACTACAGACATTCTGCACAAGGACTTATCACAAGCAAGCATGGAAAGTGGATGCTCTATCTTTCAGCTGGAAAAACTTAACAGTATATGCCTTTCCTCCACTGCCTCTCCTCCCCAAGATACTCCTAAAGGTCAGACAAGAGAAGCCAAAAATGCTACTGATTGCCCCAGACTGGCCCCGCCAGCACTGGTACCCAATCCTAAGGAACCTGTCTCAATGCCCTGCCTGGACATTACCTCAAATTCCTCACTTACTGTCCCAACAAAACAATCAGATCCTGCACAGCCAACTCAAGACTTTAAATCTGGCAGCATGGCGGATAATGTAGTCATTCAAAACACCCCTCTTTCTAAAGTGGTGATGGATGCTATTTTGGAGGCCAGGAGATTCTGTGCTTGGATCTAGGCACAGGGAATTGACATGATTGTACCAAATATTCCTCAGATTTTGCAATACTTAACTGAGATGTTGGACAAAGGCCTATCCTTTTCATCTGTTAAGATTCATGCCTCTGCCGTTTCAGCTCATTACAATACAGAACCACCTTTTTTTTTCTCATCCTTTACTAAGGCAGTACCTCAGAGGAGCCAAAAATTTAAGGCCTCCAAGGAGATCACCAGTACCTGCATGGGACCTCAATTATGTCTTGGAAAAACTCACCCTGCCTCCTTTTGAGCCAGCCGCTACAGCTGACATTAAATTTTTATCTTGGAAAACAACTCTTCTCCTAGCAATAACCTCTGCAAGATGAGTCTCAGAGCTACAGGCACTCATGACTGTGGGAACGTTTTATCATTTTCCATCCAGATAGGATTTCTCTGAGGACAAACCCAACATTTATGCCTAAAGTAGTGTCCAGTGTGGCCCTTAACCAAACTATTCACTTGCCTACCTTTTATCCAAACCCACAGAATAAGGGTGAGAGACTTCTGCATTCTTTGGACATACACAGACAGCTGCACTTCTCCTTGGACAGAACCAAAGCTTTCAGAAAGACTGAGCAATTACTAGTGGCATATGCTGCAGGATCACAAGGACAGGCTATCTCAAAGCAGACTGTTTCAAAGTGGATAGGCCACTGCATTCATTTCTGTTATTCGCAGCATGGCAAATCAGTGCCTAAGGGCATTAGGCCACATTCAACCAGAGCAGCAGCCACTTCAGCAGCCTTCCTCAGAGTAGTTCCAACCAAAGACATTTTAGAGGCTGCAACCTGGAGTTCAGTGCACACTTTTACAAAGCACTATCACTCTCCACTCTACTCTAAATCCAGGGCAGGCTTTGCCACTGCAGTGCTGCAGGGCCTCATAGCCGCTCCTAATCCTATTTAGCTCTAGCCTCCCAACCTTAGCTTTGGGATTCAACCCAATTGTAATGACTGCCACAGTGAAACACGATGAACATAGTACAGTTGAGTACCTATTGTAAATGTAGATGTTCGAGTGTATTCACTGTTGCAGTCCAGGTTACCCACCCACCATCCCCCTTATCTTTGCTAGAACATATCTGTACTTCTCTATTCTATACAACCTATGTGGTGTATTTGCTTGTAGATGAAGGAATAATTTACTTTGGTGCATGCATGCTTTATTGTCATATTTTTAGCCTACCCTTTTGGGGGCACCTGATATCTGGGGCAAGAAAAACTGAAGAAAATGGCGTCGGCTGCATCTTTTATACCCCTGGTGCACTGACGTCAGGGAAGAGGTGACAGCAACCGACACCGGACCTAGACTTTGGAATTCAGGCCGACTGCGGGTAGCCTGCCAGCGGGATAACCCAATTGTAATGACTGCAACAGTGAATACACTCGAACATCTACATTTATGGTAGGTACACAACTGTACTGTCTTTGCATTTCCCTCTCTACCACTCATTTCAAGGGTAATGCTCAAAATAAGGGAGGAAAAACCGAGGGCAATCCTGATTGCACCAGACTGGCCATGCCAGCACTGTTACCCACTGCTACGCAACCTGTCACCCCTGCCACCAAGGCACCTACCTCAGATCCCAACACTCCTGACCCAGAGGACTGGAGAATTCATGCATCCCCAATTACAGACCCTCAGTCTGGCAGCCTGGCTTATTCCCTGGCCTCTCCTCAAGCTATCAGCCTAACCAAACAAGTCCTAGATGTTATATGTGAGGCCAGATGCCCCAGCACTAGAAAATCCTATGCTGACAAGTGGAAAAGGTTTTGCACCTGTATCCAGGCTAAGGGAGCTGGAATGGCACAGCCCTCCCTACCTCTCATCCTGGATTACCTAGCAGACCTACTACATGGGTCTATCCTTCTTTTCTATTAAAATTCATGCCTCTGCCATCTCTGCTCATTATAGCACAGAGCCACCTCTCTTCTTACACCCTCTCATCAAACAGTTCCTAAGAGGAGCTAATAACTTAAGGCCACCCAGAAGAGCTCCTACCCCAGATTGGGACCTTAACTTTGTGTTGGAAAAACTCACCCCACCCCCATTTGAACCTGCAGCTTAAGTTGTTGTTGTTCTTGTGTCTTTCGGCTTTTCCTGGTTAGGGATCGCCACAGCAGAACTCCGGTCCGCTAATGATTGGCAGTAGATTTTTACGTGCCGACTTCCCGGGCCTGACGCGCAACCTTCAATGAAGGAATGCCCATTCATGCATGTCACCACACAGAAGACGGTCTAACTGAGAATCGAACGGGACGTCTTACTGTGAGGTGACAATGCTACCGCAGCACCACCACCGCAGTAACCTGCAGCTTAAGCAGAGTTAAAATTCCTCTCTTGGAAGACAGCCTTGCTTCTGGCCATGACTTCAGCTAGAAGAGTGTCAGAGCTACAAGCACTCATGGCTGTAGAGCCCTTCATCTTTTTCCGTGCTGACAGGGTCTCCCTCAGGACTTTAACCCATCCTTTATGCTTAAAGTGGTGTCCAGTGTAGCTCTCAACCATTGCATTCGTTTGCCCACCTTTTTCCCTAACCCACAAAACAAGGGAGAAAGGATTCTGCACTCTCTAGATGTGCACAGACAGCTCAGATTCCATCTGGACAGGACTAAATCTTTTAGAAAAACTGATCAATTGCTAGTCAGCTTCGCAGCATGGGCAGAGGCAAGGCCATATCCAAACAATCTATCTAAAAATGGATAGCACACTGCATCCATTTCTGCTACAAACAGCATGGGAAACTGCCCCCAGAGGGGGTCAGGACACATTCCACCAGAGCACTCTCCACCTCTGCACCTTTTCTCAGAGGGGTCCCCACCAGGGACATCCTGGAAGCTGCAACATGGACATCTGTTCATACCTTCACCAAGCATTACCACCTGCCTATTTTCCCCAAATCCAGGGCAGGCTTTGCCACCGCAGTGTAGCAGGGCATCCTAGCCAGCCCCCAGTCTTCTTGACTGCCTCCACCCTTTTCTTCAGCTTTGGGAATCAACCCAAATGTGATGACTGCAAAAGTGAAACACAAAGAACATAGTACAGTTGTGTACACTTATCATAAATGTAGATGTTTGAGTGTATTCACTGTTGCAGTCCTGGTACCCCCCTCCATCCCCCTTGTCTCTGTCTCTCTCTCTCTCTCTCTTCATCTCTCCTTATAGGGAATTTTTGGTATTTTCTTTCTACTAGTAGTGATGTTCATCATGCATACAGCTGCAGTCATAACAGATGGGTTCTCCTGTCGTCAGGCGGGACCTCGGTCGGCCGAATTACAAAGTCTAGGTCCAGCGTCGGTTGTCGTCGCTTCTTCCCTGACGTCAGTGCGACAGGGGTATAAAAGAACCAGCCAACGCCATTTTCTTCAGTCTTTCTTGCCACGCGGTGCCCGAAGCAGAAGCAGTTCGCAAGTGCCGGTCGGCCAGCTCCTGAGATTATGAAAAATTTGGAAAACCGAAGTCTTCTTAAAAGCTAAGTACCCCGTTGGGGAAACTTTTCTTGCCTCAGACCGATGTCAGACAAAGTTAATAATTGAATTTCTTGTGGGAAGCAAATACCGCATAAGGATTTCCATTCCCTCTGTATACCTTGTTTAGGCCCAGACCACGACGTCTCGGTCTGTCACTGTTGTGCTACATTCAACAAATGCACTATTAAGCGTCGGGCGGAGTTCGCCCAGCTTTTTTTTGGGAAAGCATTTAACTATACCATGTCATCGGATACTCCAACACCGTTTTTTTCTAAAACACGCAAAGACAAGGACCGACACTCGAGGTCCGCGGCCTCTACCGACACCACGCCAAAGCCGACTACACGTGGTCCGGTTCTCAGTGAGGCGCCTACGCAGCCCCTGACTACCGACGACACATCTTTGGCGGTGTCTCCTGTACCTGAGGCCGCAGGCTCCTTGGCCCACACCCCGACTACAGATACCGAAGCCACTCTTGGCGTTGAAACACAGAATGTGGACAGGTCCATCTCCACTCAAGGTGTCTTCAGACCTTCCTCTTCTTTCTCCATCAAGGCTTTCACCAAGTCTAAAGCAACCATGCACTCTAAGAGACCAGTTACACAGGGCCCATCTCCAGGCCCCATACCTAAGAGACAGATGCTTAAAATGGCTGAGGATTTAATTACTCTAATCAGAGGTTCTCAGCCACCTCCGGACAAAAGGCCCAGAGTGGAGGAAGATTCCCCCTCCTCTGATCAGGGATCCATTATTTCAGAACACTCTGATGATCAGGAACAGGCTTACTCCTTTGAAGACTCTGATGCAGAGGAGTCTATTCCTTCTGTATCCCCTGAGGATTTCTCATTTGGGAAACTTTGCATACCTTAAGGGAACACTTCCACTGGGAAGGCCAGGATTATTCAGATTCCAAGAAAAGGCTCAGGGAATTTCTTTTGTTACCCCAGCACAGGCCTCTGGCTATACCTCCTGTCTTGGACATCCTAGATGATGTTTACTCGGAGGCCTGCCTTAACCTGGACTCTCTACCTCCAGCTCCAGTTAAGCCTGACAGGTACTACAGGGTTCCTGACTCGCACCAATTTCTTTACAAAAGCCATGCTGCTGACCTAGAAACCATCTCACAGGGACCCAAGGGAGTTAAGGCTTCCATTGCCAAAAATCCATTGCCTTCCGAGAGAGATTCCAGATGTCCTTCAAGGATGTATCTGCAGTCATCACATATGGGTTGTCCTGCCTCAGGCAGCCCTTCGGTCGGCCGGATTCCAAAGTCTGGGTCCGGCGTCGGCTGATGTCGCCCCTTCCCTGACGTCAGAGCGCCTGGGGTATAAAAGCGTCAGCCGACGCCATCTTCCCCAGTCTTTCTTGCCGCGTGGTGCCCGAAGCAGAAGCAGTTTGCAAGTGCTGGTCGGCCAGCTCCTGTAAATTCGCTAACCGAAGACTTCAAAAGCTAAGTAACCCGTTGGGGACTCTTTCTTGCCTCAGCCGATGTCAGATAAAGTTAATAATTGTTTAACTTGTGGGAAACAAATACCTCATAAGGATTTCCACTCTTACTGTCTTCCCTGCTTAGGCCCAGACCACGATGTCTCGGCCTGTTCAGCCTGCGCTTCCTTCAACCGACGCACTCTTAGACATCGGTCGGAGTTCGCAGAAGAGTTTTTTGGGGCTAGTTTTTCATACAAAATGCCGTCGGAAACCCCGACATCACATTTAATTAAGAAACGGAAAGACAAGGACCGACACACGCGGGCCGCGGTTTCGTCTGAAACCGCGGCTAGGCCTACCGCGAGTGTCTCGGTCTCGGCTGATACCGAGTCCTTGGAACTTCCAAACCCTGAAACAATACAACCGACAGCCTCGGCCCTGGAGGCTCCTACCGAGTCGGTTATAGAATTGCCTTCAGAAACTGGTCTATTGGAATCTTCCGACACCATACCTTTAGACAAAGCTACACCAGCACGTGGTGCAGCCAGGCCTCCTGCATCCATGTCCATTAAGGCCTTCACCAGGGCTAAAGCTGCAAAACACACTAAAGCCATGCCTCCCAGGGTTATTCCTCAGGGACCCTCTTCTAGTTCACAGATTCTAACCTTAGCAGAGGACCTTATCTCTTTAATCAGGGGCTCTCAGCCCCATCCGGACAGGGGCTCCCAACCTCCTCTAGACAAAAGGCCCAGGGTGGATCCCCCTGATCCCCTTTCCCCAGAGGAGGCCTCTGATGGCTCGGATCACTCAGACTACCAGGAGGAGGCTTATTCGGCCTATGAGGATTCGGATGCAGAGGAATCTATCCCCTCAGCCTCCCCTCCTGAAGAGCTTTCCTTTGGGGAGACCCTTCACACTATGAGAGAGCATTTCAAATGGCAGGGCTAGGAATATTCTGATTCCAGGAAAAGACTAAGAACTTTTCTTCATTTACATCAGCATAGACCTTTGGCTATTCCTCCTGTTTTAAATGTCATTGGTGATGTGTATTCTGACTCTAGTATGACCCCTGACACTCTGCCTCCGGCCCCTGTTAAGCCCGATAGGTATTACAGGGTCCCGGACACACATAATTTTCTTTACAAGGCCCACTCAGCTGATCCTGAAACCATTTCACAGGATCCTAAAGGGGTTGCAGCTGTTACTATTAAGAACCCACTCCCCTCTGCAAAGGAGTCCAGGGCATTAGAGAGATGGGGTAAAAAAGTGTATACTTCTGCCACTCTTGCTATGAGGGCATTAAATTGTCAATTTCATATGATACAGTACCAAGAGTATTTGTTAGAAGAAATGCATAAGAAACTGTCTTCTACTGAACCCCTTGACCGTAAATCCCTTCAGGATCTGGTACATAACTCCCAGCAGGTTAGCAACCATTTCTTGCAGTGTGGTTATGATGCATTGGAAGCTTCATGTAGGTCAGCAATGACGGGTGTTGTAATACGTAGACATGCTTGGCTGAAGGAACAATCTCTGCCAGACCATGTTAAAGCTAAGCTTTTGGATGCTCCACTGGAAAAGCAAAAGTTATTTGGTTCCACTGCTCAAGAAGTCCTAAAGAAATTTGAAGAAAAGGCAAAATCTGTAAGGATTTTCTTCAAGTCCAACCGCCTAGATTCAGCAGAAATTGGCCTTCCAAGAATTGGTCCTTTCCGGACACAGAAAGATTTCAAAGGGGCAGGAACAGGCGTGCCAGAGGTAGAGGGCAAGCTAGGGGCTCCTACAGAGGCCGTCAATGGCAACCTCCAATCCAGACAGGCAGTTCAGGACCTACAACTGCTGCACAAGGACAAACTCAATGACTTTGCTTTGATTCCGCCAACCAGGGCTCAATTAGAAGCACCTTTGGGCGGAAAGCTTTCTTTATTCTCAAAAAATTGGCACAACATTACAAAAGACAAATGGACACTCCAAATAATAGACAACGGATACAGGTTCCATTTCCACACATTGCCAAAAAGAAAAGGCATGCCAGGTCTGCCACCAAATCAAAGGGCAGAGGCTTTGAAACAAATCTCAAACTTACTACTAATGAAAGCCATAGAAAAAGTTCCTATTTCAGAACAAGGCCAAGGATTTTACTCCAGGCTTTTCCTTGTTCCAAGAAAAGAGCATCAATGGAGACCAATTCTCGACTTGTCCGCACTGAATACTTATCTCATTGTGCCAAAATTCAAAATGCTGACTCTACAGCAACTCCTTCCCATGCTGGGCAAGGGGTCTTGGCTGGTGACTCTAGACCTCAAGGAGGCATGCCTGCATGTCCCTATCAGACAAAGTTGCAGAAGACACCTCAGATTTCTTGCAGGGTCAGAGCATTAAGGTGGGGAAAAAAGGTATATACCTCGGCTACCTTAACCATGAGGGCCTTAAACTGTCAGTTTCATATGCTAAAATACCAACAGTTTCTGTTATCTCAATTGAAAAGTAAAATGTCACAACCTGAACAACCAGACTTGAAGGAGTTGCAGAATTTGATGCATAGTGCAGAACAAGTGGGTAAACATACCTTACAATGTGGTTTTGATGCTCTAGAGGCCTCATCTAGAGCTGCTGTTACAGGCTCAGTCATACGCAGGCATGCTTGGCTCAAGGAACAAACCTTGCCTGATCATGTCAAAGCTAAATTACTAGATGCCCCCCCTTCAAAAGGATGTACTATTTGGGGCAAATGCTGAGGAAGTATTACGAAAAATGGAGGAAAAAGCTAAATAAATGCAAACTGTGTGAGAATTTCTGCAGGTTCAACCCCCACGTTTTAGTAGAAATTGGCCTTCCAAAAACTGGTCCTTTCCTGCCACGGACAGACCCCAAAGAGGCAGATACAAGCGCCCGAGGGGCAGAGGACAACCACAAGGATCGTACAGAGGCAGACAATGGCAAGCTCCTACACAAAGAGGTGGTGAGGACAACTCACAATCTTTCAGAAAGCAAACCCAATGACTTTCCCCTTTGCAGGCCAACCAGGTCTCAAATGGCAGCCCCCTTAGGAGGAAAGCTGGCACTATTCTCAAAAAATTGGCATGTTATCACAAAGGACAAATGGATCCTGTACATTATAAACAGAGGCTACAAATTCCACTTTCATACCCTTCCAAAAATGAGAGGCATGCCAAAACCGCCATACAATCAAAGGGCAGAGGCACAAAAGCAAATTTCAGATCTTATAAACATGAAAGCTATTCAAGAGGTACCTACACACGAACAAGGTCAAGGTTTTTATTCCAGGCTATTTCTGGTGCCAAGGAAGGGAAAAGATTGGAGACCTATTTTGGATCTTTCCATCCTAAACACATTTCTACTGCACTAAAATTCAAGATGCTCACTCTACAGCAACTTCTTCCCATGCTGGGCAAGGAGTCTTGGCTGGTAACATTGGACCTCAAGGAGGCATACCTGCATGTCCCAATCAGACAAAATTGCAGAAGATACCTCAGATTTCTTGCAGGTTCAACCCATGATCAATTCTCTGCATTGCCCTTTGGCTTATCTACTGCCCAGAGTATTCACGAAATGCCTGGCATCAGTAATTGCCTACTGCAGACTTCAAGGGATACAAATATACCCCTATTTGGATGACTGCCTGATCCAAGCGGACAGCAAGCACATTCTTCTGAAACATCTGGCTTATGTAATAATGTTATTAAACTCTCTGGGATACACAGTCAACAAAGAGAAATCAAGGCTAATACCCTCTCGGAATATAATTTTCCTGGGTGCCAATTTGGACACAAACACCCAGATGGCCTACCTCATGCCAGAGAAGCAGGGGCAACTAATTCAATATTTCAGAACACTGGCAAATTGCACCAGGCTGACTGCAAGCAAAATCCTGCAGGCATCTTGCATCTTGCTAATCCTATGTGCAAAGCTGCATATGAGAAAACTACAATGGTACCTAAAAAACATATGGTCTCAACACAGCCACAGTTTGGAAACAATAATACCTCTACTTCCATATCTGCAAAAGGAATTTCTGTGGTGGGCTCAAGTATGTCAAACAAACACAGGTCTTCCATTCAGCAAGCCTCAAGCAAATCGTCATCACAACAGACGCCTCGGACTACGCCTGGGGGGCGCACATGACAGACCGGTGCATTCAGGGCAAATGGTCCCAAAAAGAAAAGCACCTTCACATCAATCAAAAAGAAATGCTAGCAGTAATAAATGCTATTATAGCTTTCAAGGACCTTCTACAACCAGGTCAACTATTGATAAGAACGGACAACACCACAGTTATGTGGTACATAAACAAGCAGGGAGGAACACATTCCTGTCCCCTATGCAGACTGGCCATATCACTTTGGAACATGGCCATGGACTTACAAATGGAACTATAAGCACAGTACTTGCCAGGCAAGGAAAACACGCTGGCAGACAACCTAAGCAGGAATATGACAGATCCACACGAATGGATGTTGCATCCAAAAGTTTTTACAGATATAATCCAAGAATGGGGAAGGCCAGACATAGATCTCTTTGCCTCCCACAAAAATCATCAATTGACAAAATTCTGCTAGAGGACCTTCCACCCAAAGGCCTGGAGAGTGGACGCTCTCTCTTTCAGCTGGACATCAATGACAGTTTATGCCTTCCCGCCTCTTCCTCTGCTGCCCAAAGTCCTATTGAAGACCAGAGCAGAGAGACCAAAGATGATCCTCATTGCTCCGGACTGGCCAAGGCAACACTGGTACCCACTCCTGAGGAGCCTGACTCATTCCCCTCCATGGACCCTGCCTCTAATGCCTCTTCTTCTGACTCAGCACAGCTTCAAAACTCTTCACAGTCAGCTAAAAACACTCAATCTAGCCACATGGAAGATTCCTTAGCATCACAGCAGGCCCTACTCTCCAAGGTGGTGCAGGATGTCATTTTGGAGGCCAGAAGGCCATCAACTAGAAAAGCTTACTCCGCAAAATGGAAACGTTTTTGTGTCTGGAATGAGAAAAAGGGCCAGAATCCTGGAAAACTGAATTTACCTCAAATACTATAATATTTGGCTGAACTGCTAAGCAGTGGACTTTCGTTCTCCTCCATCAAAATCCATGCCTCAGCCATTTCTGCAGAATACAACACTGATCCTCCTTTATTCTCTCACCCTCTTTTAAGACAGTTCCTCAGAGGGGCTAAGAATTTAAGACCTCCAAGGAAACAACCAATACCTGCTTGGGATCTAAATTTCATTCTGGAAAAACTGACTTTGTCTCCTTTTGAGCCAGCTGCTTCATCAGATTTGCAATATTTGTCCTGGAAAACAGCTTTCCTTCTGGCTATCACTTCAGCTCGTAGAGTTTCAGAACTACAGGCCCTCATGGCTGTCCAGCCTTTTATCATCTTCCATCAGGACAGAGTTTCCTTACGAACCAACCCGTCCTTTATGCCTAAAGTGGTATCCAGGGTAGCTTTAAATCAGGCCATACATTTACCTACTTTTTATCCCAATCCTCAAAACAAAGGGAGAGATTACTACATTCCTTGGACATCCACAGGCAACTGCGTTATTATTTGGACAGAACAAAACCTTTCAGAAAATCAGAACAGCTCTTTGTGGCCTATGCGGTAGGAGCTCAAGGAAAGCCAATTTCCAAGCAGACAGTCTCAAAATGGATAGCCCACTGCATACGCTTTTGCTATTCCTTTCATGGCAAAACTGTTCCTACAGGCATTAGAACTCATTCCACCAGGGCCACAGCCACCTCTGCAGCCTTCCTCAGAGGAGTTCCTACCAAGGATATCTTGGAAGCAGCCACTTGGAGTTCTGTGCATACCTTCTCCAAACACTACAAACTACCATTATACTCCAAATCTAGAGCAGGCTTTGCCACTGCAGTCTTGCAGGGCATTTTGGCTCCTCCTAGTTCCACCTAGTGCCTACCACCCCTTTCTTAGCTTTGGGATTCTACCCATCTGTTATGACTGCAGCTGTATGCACGATGAACATAGTACAGTTTTGTACCTATCATAAATGTAGATGTTCGAATGCTAATACAGCTGCAGTCCAGGTTTCCCTCCCTCCTTCCCCTCTAGGGGTATTCTTTTATGGTGTATTTGCTTGCAACTACTGTTTTTTGATTATATTGCATTGCATTACTTCATAATTTTATGTATTGCCTTCCTTCTGGGGGCACCTGACATCTGGGGCAAGAAAAACTGAAGAAAATGGTGTCGGCTGGTTCTTTTATACCCCTGGCGCACTGACGTCAGGGAAGAAGCGACGACAACCGACGCCGGACCTAGACTTTGGAATTCGGCCGACCGAGGACCCGCCTGACGGCAGGAGAACCCATCTGTTATGACTGCAGCTGTATTAGCACTCGAACATCTACATTTATGGTAGGTACAAAACTGTACTTTCTTACACCATAACCAAGCTCCCTATTTGGGGGCTCCTGACAGGGGAACAAAAACTGATGTAATGGCATCGGCTGCCTGATTTTATACCACTAACGGCCTGATGTCAGTCCTGGAGCGACAGCAACCGAAGCAGAAATACTAAGCCTCTGGTATTCGGGCCGATTGAGGGCTACCCCTGGCAGGATAATCCAAACGTGATGACTGCAACAGTGAATACACTCGAACATCTACATTTATGGTAAGTGTACACAACTCTGCTTTGTGTTTTTGGAAGCTGAAGTGGGGGAACCTTTGAGAGACTTCCAAGTTTTCCAGCTTTGAATGTTGTCTTTTTCACAGAAGAAAATGTCTCCTCAGAGAAGACATTGCCTATTCAAGTAAAAAGCCTAGGTGTTTGAAAAACTTCGTCTCCTAACTGTGGGATCACCAACAAGGAAATGATAGGCAATGAGAGCATGTCAGGGCTGTAAACTTTCTTTGTACCATATAGTGTATAGCCTTGGTCTTTGAAGAACTGAGACACTTGTACCTGCTTGAGATCCATTTTTTTAACATGCAAAAGGATGATTGAGAGCTCTTGGTGTTATAGTTGGGGGTGGCCAGACCATATCAAAGCAAGATCTTCTGCTTACTGAACAAGGGTAGAGTGGAAGGGGACCAAGTAAAAGCCGTGTAATGCACAAGATTGTTAAACAAATTTAATGCACACCATCTATACCATTTCAATGAATTGGCAGTGCTGATTTGCATTATTTATATTTTTCTACTTTTAAGTTTCAGGGCCCACTGTGGTACCCAGTGATGCTTCAGTCAACAATGAGAAGTTACCCTCTGGAAAGAGCAAAGCAGAGCTCCGGGCTGAACGTAGGGCAAAGCAGGAAGCAGATCGGGCAATGAAAGGAGTAAAGAAAGGAGATCCAAGCCAGTCGTTTGGCTTAAAATCAAAAACAGCAGCAAGTGAACCTCAGTCAGGTAAAAAAAATGTGTGAAATGTTTTAAACCTTGAAAGATACTGATTATTTCTCATGCATCTTGTGAAATTATTTTATGTCTGTATCAGGTTGATGTTGCTACAGTGAGTACTGCTCATCTGTGTGTTGGAAGTGGTTTACATTTTTAATTTTTCATGTCTTCCTCTGAAGGCATCACAGTGGCACACAATTAGCATTGCTATCAAACAGTGCCTTGACCTGCCATTCGGTTCTTTACCAGTCTGCCTACTGTGCATAGTCTGCACATTCTCCCTCTGTTTGTGTGGGTTTATTTACCAAGTATTCAATTCCTGTCGCATCTTGAAGATGTGCCATAGGTGATGTAATGATCTTCCAGATGTCCTTCAAGGATGCATCTGCAGTCCTTACAAATTGGAACTGGCCTTCCAAAAATTGGTCCTTTCCAGACTCCTCTAAAACACAGAGAGGCAGGAATAGGCGTTCAAGAGGCAGAAATCAATCCAGAGGAGGTGCCTACAGGGGACGCCAGTGGCAAGGTAACAACCAGCGAGGCACAGACACAACTACTACCACTGCAACAGGACAATCACAGTGACTTGGCTCTGGCACCGCCTACCAGGGAACAAATAGCAGCACCCTTAGGCGGAAAGTTAGCCTTATTTTCAAAAAACTGGCACTACATCACAAGAGACAAGTGGATTTTGCAAACTATAGACCAAGGCTACAGGTTTCATTTCCATACTTTACCAGGAAAAAGAGGAATGCCAAACCTACCACCAAATCAAAAGACAGAAGCTCTAAAACAAATAGCTCAATTAGCAAAGATGAGAGCTGTGGAAAGGGTACCATCTATGGAACAAGGAAAGGGATTTTACTCCAGACTATTCCTGGTACCAAGAAAAGAGAAAAATTGGAGGCCTATTCTCGACCTGTCTGCTTTAAACCATTCATCATTGTTCCAAAATTCAAAATGCTGACCCTACAGCAACTTCTTCCCATGCTGGGCAAGGAGTATTGGCTGGTGACTCTAGATCTCAAGGAGGCATACCTGCGTCCCCATACGACCAAATTGCAGAAGATACCTCAGATTTCTTGCAGGATCAGAGCATTATCAATTCTCAGCATTGCCCTTTGGCTTATCTACTGCACCCAGAGTGTTCACAAAATGCCTGGCATCAGTAATCGCTCACTGCAGGCTTCAGAGAATCCAAATATATCCATACCTGGACGACTGCCTGATACAAGCGGACAACAAAAACAAGCTAACAGAAGAATTACAAAGAGTCATTTGCTTACTGCAAGCCCTGGGATATACAGTCAATATAAAAAAATCAAGACTGATACCATCCCAAAGAATAACCTTCTTAGGTGCAGAATTGGACACAGTAAAACAGATGGCATTCCTAACTGCAGAAAAACAAGAACAACTTCCTCTCTACTTCTTGGCATTAACAAAGCAGAACAAACTAACAGCAAGGAAAGTACTGCAGGCCTTGGGCTTCATGGCATCCTGCATAATCCTGGTCCCTCATGCCAGACTGCATATGAGAAAGCTACAGTGGTACCTGAAGAATTTATGGTCTCAACACAGGCACAGCCTAGAAACCGAAATACCACTAATCCCATGCCTGAAACAAGAGTTCCTATGGTGGGCTCAGGCATGCCAGTCAACCCCAGGTTTGCCCTTCCACAGCATTCAACCAAGCCAAACCATCACAACGGACGCCTCAGACCTCGGTTGGGGTGCCCACATGCTGGACAAGTGCATACAAGGCTTATGGACTCCAGATCAGCTGCACCTGCACATAAATCAAAAGGAAATGCTGGCAGTAAAACTAGCAATCCAGAATTTCAGACCATTCCTCCAAGAAGGGCAGTTGATGATAAGGACAGACAACACCACAGTCATGTGGTACATCAACAAACAGGGAGGCACTCATTCATACCCTCTATGCCGGATGGCACTGGACCTATGGAATATGGCTCTGAGCTACAACATTCAGTTACAAGCAATTTTTGTACCGGGAAAAGAAAACATCCTAGCAGACATATTAAGCAGAACTACCTCGGATGCTCACGAATGGATGCTACACTCGGACATCTTCAAGGTCATCACAAGGAAATGGGGACTGCCACAAATAGACCTATTCGCATCCCCACTCAATCACCAGCTCAAGAAATTCTGCACATGGACGTACCACCCACTTGCTTGGAAGGTGGACTCTCTATCCTTCAGTTGGAAAGGCCTGACAGCATATGCATTCCCACCTCTTCCTTTGATGCACAAGGTGCTATTGAAAATCAAAGAGGAGCGTCCAGGATCATTCTGATAGCTCCAGACTGGCCAAGACAACATTGGTACCCATTACTGAGGAGCATGTCTCGGGGGGAAAATGTGGACACTACCCCTGATTCCTTTGCTGTTAACTCAGAGCGGCTACAACACCCTGCATCCAAACCTGAAAACTCTGCAGCTGACTGCCTGGAACATTACATAAGAGCAACTAACCCAGATTTATCCCAAAGGGTTAAAGACATTATCCTTGAGGCCCGCAGACCTTCAACAAGAAGGAACTATGCAGGAAAATGGAAAAGGTTTCTCATTTGGAGTACTGAAAGGGGAAAAGATGTGTCAAAGGTAGACATTGCCAACATCCTGGAGTATTTGGCAGAGCTTTTCCATACAGGCCTGTCCTATTCCTCCATCAAGATACATGCATCAGCTATTTCTGCAGAATACAGCTTCGATCCCCCTGTCTTCTCGCATCCTCTACTCAGGCAGTTTCTGAGAGGAATTAAAAATGTAAAACCTCCTAGGAAACCACCCTTGAAAGATACTGATTATTTCTCATGCATCTTGTGAAATTATTTTATGTCTGTATCAGGTTGATGTTGCTACAGTGAGTACTGCTCATCTGTGTGTTGGAAGTGGTTTACATTTTTAATTTTTCATGTCTTCCTCTGAAGGCATCACAGTGGCACACAATTAGCATTGCTATCAAACAGTGCCTTGACCTGCCATTCGGTTCTTTACCAGTCTGCCTACTGTGCATAGTCTGCACATTCTCCCTCTGTTTGTGTGGGTTTATTTACCAAGTATTCAATTCCTGTCGCATCTTGAAGATGTGCCATAGGTGATGTAATGATCTTCCAGTTGCCCATGGTGTGTCTGTGTGCGTGTGTATATGCACATACATGCAGCCTGTGATAGGCTGGCACCTCATTGATGACCAGTCTCTCTACCTTTCACACACTAAATGTTTTAAGTTCTGACTCCATCATAACCATGAATTGGATTAAG
Source organism: Protopterus annectens (assembly GCF_019279795.1). Classification (NCBI taxonomy): domain Eukaryota; kingdom Metazoa; phylum Chordata; order Ceratodontiformes; family Protopteridae; genus Protopterus; species Protopterus annectens. Next base: position 1,308,149,067 of record NC_056728.1, on the reverse strand, counting down.
TGGAATATCACATGGAATAAATGAGGAAAGATATGCCTTAGTGTGTCACAAGCGGGGACGTTGCATGGTTGTAGAACAGTTAATTGCAGCAAGTCATTTAGTTTTGCTTT